>NW_025919768.1:0-156024 GCF_907164915.1 Impatiens glandulifera | reverse complement strand
TACCTCATATTTTCTAAATTAGTCAGGTCAAACTCAATTTTCATAGAATTTTTGAATCTAAAAATTATGCTTTCACAGTTTCCAATATACATTAATCCATCCATAAAAAGATATACAATCAATACCATACTTCCTTCCCTCTTTCGTTTTTACTGAAATGTTGATGGTTTGTAAAGTCTTCTTTATCGAAATATGACTCTATAATTAGACTATAACTTGCTTTTGAAACTTGTTTGAGACCATATAGTGCCTTTTCAGTTTGTAGAATTTGTCTTCTTTTTGTTTTATAACATATCCAGATGGTTGTTCAATATAAACTTTTTTATTTAAATCACCATTAAGAATTCTGACTTTACATCAAGTTGATAAAACTCCATTCTTGTGTAGCTGCAATAGAAATCATCAATCGAGTTGTTTATAATCTGGTTACTGGAGCAAAAACTTCAATATAGTCAACCCCATATCTTTGAGTATACACTTTTTTGCCACTAACCGAGCTTTGTATTTGTCCACTTCTCTTTTTTCATTCAACTTGATCTTGTAAATTCATTTTACTCTAATTTTTTTACCCTCAAGATATAGGTCTATTAGCTCCTACGTATTATTTTTTCGATGGTTTCAATTTTAGAATACAGAGATTTCCTCCACTTTATGTCATTCACATCAGCATTGAAGTAAATTGGATCGCCCTTTAGTGAAGAATACTTGGTGACTTATACCTTCTTCATTTGATAAGAGTTTTCACTCTCATAATCATTCATCCAAACATGAGTTGGTCATGTTTTTTCTTGAGTTAATTTCTTCTTCACTCTCATAGATTTAGATTCTTCACTAACACCCAATAAAAAGTATTTGACACTCTTTACATCCAACTTAATTCTTTTGTTGTTGGGAATATGTACAAAATATATACAATCAAACACTCTAAAGTATTGTAATTTTAGATTGTAATAAGGGTTTTTTTCACTCCATGCTTCTTCCGGAGTAATATCTTTCACCACAAACTTAAGACTTCTATTCAAAATATGGATGGTCCACTTTACTGTTTCTAGCAAAAATGTTCATATGATCGTTTGGTTCTTTTTTCAACAATCTCATTTTGTTTGGGGTCTATAGTGTTGTGAGCTGTCTTTTTATTCTATTTGCATCACAAAAAGTTGCGAATTCATTAGAGATAAACTCACCTGCCTAAAATTATGAAAACCTTTTAGAGTACATTCACTCTCATTTTCAACCAACCTTACAAAATGTTTAAGCACATTAAAATTCTCTGATTTTCCAATAAAAAAAATAACAATGTTTTACAACTGAAATTATCAATAAATATAATAAAATATATTTCATCTCCATTAGAAAGAGAGAGATTCGTCATTGTACTCTGGAGCAAGGCTGTCAAAATCGAGAGTTTACGTAGAATCGTTATCTAGTTGTAAACTCGTAAAATCTAGAGTTTGCATAAAATCGTAAGAGTTTAATTCAAAAAAATAATTGTTATATATTATTATTATTTATATATATAATTAAGAATTTTATATTAGGCAATTTTAAAAATTATATATTTTAATATAAAAATAATTAAAAAATAATAATAAGTAAATAACAATATAAAAATTTATACTTACAAAATTAATTATATTTTTTTATTTATTTAAATAAATAAATAATAATTTTATTTTTTAATTTTTAAATATAATTTTATTTTTTAAAGTAAAATCGTATAGAATCGTAAAATCGAAATTATTTATAAACTCGTAAAATCGTAAAATCTTATTATCGTAAATTTAAAATCGTAAGAGTTTACATATTTAAGAGTTTACTTAAAATCAGAATCGTTAGCCTAATGTGAAATCGTAAGATTTTAAGAGTTAACTCGAGATTTTGATAGCCTTTTTCTGTAGCCTTTTTATATTTGAATTGTAGTAACGGTCGAATCTAATTTGTAGATATGTGGAATCTTTTCATTTGTTGTACGTCGGGTGTACGGGATAGTGCGCCTAAGAATAATATTCGTTGGATTGTGGCGTACGAAATTGTAGTGCGCCTACTAATAGAATATTTGGTAGAACGTGGTGTACTAAATAGTACTGCGCAGGCTAGTGAAATAATCGTGTACGTGACAGTTGTACATTTTGGCGTATTAAGGTGATGTAGCATACTGCTGATAGACAGCTCTGCTGAGGAGTCAGTTTTTGGCGCAACACTGTTATTCGCTACTCGGCTGTTAGCGCAACACAGTTGTTGGTGTAACACTGTTTTTCGCTACTCGACTGTTAGCGCAACATAGTTGTTGGCGCAACACTCACTACAAAAAACAGACCTACGACGACGCTTAAAAAAACTTCTGTCAACCCAAAAATATCACCGACACTTTTTTTTTGCGTCGCCATAAGCAGGTATGGGTGCATGTTATAACTACGCTTATTTAAGCGTAGGTAACATCAATTTAAGGGTCGCCAAAAGTCCATAAGTTTTTAAAACTATTTTTATTTTATTTTTAATTTATTTTAACAATTTTATCTGAATTTTTATTTTTGAAATTAAATATTAATTGAAAAGGACATTTAAAAATAATTGCATACTATTATTGACATTTTTAATAATACCAAATTTAACATAAATTCTCACAACATCAAATATATCAAACAAAAAAAATAGTTTTGTTCAATAAAGAACATGGTTTTTATCCACTTAATCTTCTTCTTGACATCAACTTCTTCTTGGACCACAGCTGCAAATATATGAAAGAGATTATTTTTAAGATAAAGAAAGAAAAATGGTATATTGATGTGAATTAAATCGAGACAAAATTTTAAAAACAAAACCTGGTTGCTTCTTAATGCAATTGACAGCTCAAGGATGAAGACGATATAACACATGAATTATTCATTCTTCACAATTAAACCGCTAAAAAGGAAATGAATTGATCTTCAATTATTGGAATCTAGATATATATCCTCTCACTGTGCAAATTTGTTTCCTTCATTTCCGTATGGATATCTTCTTAATGATCTTTTGAAATTAGCAAAAACAATTATAAAACATTTAAGTAGATGATGATTATTAGTAAAAAAAACATTCATGTTAATTTCACCTGGTGGTTGTGGTACTACATTTGTATTCTTCTTCTTCCTATGACATATACTCTTGAATAATCTTGACAAGTAATCACTGAATGATGTCTCTATAACGTGGCCAGCTATTTCATTGCATAGATTGACCCACCAGATAAGTTTAATTATATTTCATTTTACCTACTAACAACAAATTAATTAATTAATAATACAACTCACCTCACAAATCCAATTGCAACAGATACAAGCCTAATAATTGAGAAGAACTTCCCTAGGAAGAATATTATGATCACCTATCATCAATAGAGCCGGCCCCGACTTTTGGGCTGCCCCAGCCTAAAAAAACCATTAATTTTGACCGCTACAAAAATAATAATAAATTAACTTTTGGTGAAGTTAAAACTCATGACTAGAGGATTAACTTAAATTTTCACCATAAACCACTAGGCTAAACCAATTTATGATTATAAAATACTAGAAATCTTTTTTTTATTTTATTTAATGGGCTGTCCTAAGGCGGGCTGGCCCTGATCATCAACATAAACAACATATTATTATTATTATTATTATATCATTCATGCATGCAAATTTAAAATAAAAAAGACAACATATCGATCAGAGTCGAACCTGGAGCACAATTGTTAGTCCAACTATCAACATGAAGAGACGGTTCTTAGTCACTCCCTAAACACGTTCATCTCATCTGGCTTCCTTGAATTCACCTCATTGAATATCTGCACAAATTAACCATTTTCTCTTTATTTTATTTCTTTCTTTCTACCTAGGGTATATATATATATTAATATCATACATACCTGACAAATAACAAAAGCATTCAATATGAGCGTGTTCTTCAATTTTTTGGCATGGCCGGGATTATCATGCTTCAAGCTGAGGATATTTTCCCCTTGGAAGTTCAGAATGAGCAGGACCCTCACTTGATAAGCTGCCTGCAGTTGTCCGTGTGTTCCAACAAAATTACCCAACCAAAATATTTTTATTAATTTCTTGTCCTAGCTAGCTAGCTAGAAATTGTAAGTTATCAAACAACAACTTACACCTGCTTCCCAATAATAATAATATATACCTGAATTAGCAAGTTCCTCCATATTATATTTTTTATCAACGGTTCCCTGATCAAGGTACAAAAACATCAACAATACTCATGCAACCAACCATTCAACAATATTATTAATATGAACAAAAATGGTTTAATCAATTAAATTTTCAAACTCACCTCCGACCAACCGGAGGTCGATGCATTAGGTGATCAGTAGGTGGTTTAGTGGCCAATGCCAAAGCTCCAAGTGTATCCATTATAAAATTAACCCAAAGAAGTTGAATTCATTGAACCGTAATTTTTTCCCAAACAAAAGAAAATAAAAAGAACCCATTAATTACCTACTATTTGTTTCTTTCTCTTTTTTCTCATGTCAGGTGCGTGCATAGATTATTAATTATATTTATTTGTACAGCATTCAGAGGGACATCAACAGCTATAACAACATTAATAACAAGTGCAGCAGCATTGATAGTGAGTTGAAACTGGATGAATTTCTAGATGTTTGCATAAACAGAACGCCCCCATCTAATAACATGTACAGCAAGGAAGGAAATGGCATTCGATAAACAAATTCCAAATTATAATATTTTCCTCACAATTTAAGCAAACAGTGCAACAAATTCTCGCTTTTGAAAAAGGCAACAAGAGTCTGCAAGAAAATTCAAAAAGCAAAGAACCAATTGAGAGATCAACCCATATTAATAAGCATAGATCGTCTATATTTCAACCTAATAATACACCAGCATGTGCTAGTGACTAACCTTCACAACAGAAGCAAAGTTATCATCCAATATTATTATATCTGAACTCTCTTTTGCGACTTCTGTTCCTTAGATTCCTATTGAGAGACCAATATCAGCCTAAAACAAGGACAACATATCACCTTTAAATTCCAAAGGTGAAAAGAAAGGTAGCAAACAATTTCAACTTAATAGAGAAAAATAAAAACCCAACAGCTGTAAAAATGCACAATAACGATAGCAGATTGATTAAAGATTCACAACCAGGTCAACTGAATAGAGGGAAAAAGTCTAGTGTGTAAAAGATTTACATTTGAAATGTATTCTGTATAGTAAGCTAGATAGAGAAACATAATTGCATACAAAGAAAATTCATATTTTCATTGGTTTCATAGAAGAAAAAATAAGCAATAAAAGATAAGAATTTAAAGAGCACACTGCCTAAGGAAAACATAATGGTTTGACACACATACCTCATTCAGTGCGGGGCATCATTGGTTCCATCTCCTGTTACACCAATAACATGTCCTCTCTTTCGCAAGGCTCGCACAAGGAGCAACTTATCATTGGGAGACGACCTTCCCATTACCTACGCATGGAATTAGAATCACTTATTTCCTTACTAAAACTAATTAATTAAATAATAAGAGTAACATCAAACTAATTCCAAGTTGAGTTGGTCAACTCATGACATACTGATATCTTCTTAGCAACTTCTAGCTTCTCCTCATCGGATAATACCCGAAAATCTTTCCCTTCAATGACATTTGGTGAAGTGGTGTCTGCATCTGATTATAGTATCCCACATTCTAGGGCCATAGCTCTAGTTGTTTGGATATTATCCCTAGTGACCATGCGCACCTGTTTAAACACAATTCTCAACCAATTCAGCCATATATAATAGTGGTGCACACAAATATGAACTTCACATACAATCACCCTTGTCACTATCTTAACCAAAGTAAATAAGCGTACCTTAACTCCAGCATTTGTACCTAGCCGAACAGCTTCTTTGACACCAGGTCGACAAGGATCCTGTGTTGATCAATCATTTACAAAAACTCGTCAATTTAGTATTTTTTGTGTGCGTATGTGTTTACCATACATGGTGGTGTGATGTTCATAATTATAATTAACCGTTTAGAATTTTCATTATCAGAAGATCCCATTCATGTATTGTTTACAAGATGAGTTTGATGAAATATTATTTGAATATGGAGTAAAATAGTGATATACAAATATAGGTATATAATTCTATCAATAATGTGTCATATATTTCCTAAGTTTTCATAGATCAATGGTCATTACATCTGTTCCGCCATTTTGCCTAATGATTGAGCAATAGCCTTCTTTATATTATAATTTAGTATAGTGTCGAACAAAAAGACAATAAGCTAGTGATGAGATTTAGAAAAAGATGCTAATGTGATTAAACATGAAATATGACATCTGGTTACAGAAATTATAGTAGACTAAATGCACACCAGTAGTGAATAATACATTCAGGCCAACAATGGCTAGCAATACAAGGTCATCATCATCAGGTATTTGCCAAGTAGACAGTTCCTCCTCAGCATGTGGGATGTTTTCGAAATTTTCAGGTCTGTATGCAATCGCAACACAACGCAAACTTCTAGAAGCTATATCTTCAATGGCTCTTCTGAAAACTTCTTACTGCAGGCAACATAAATTTCTACAAGATAAGATGGGATTTAAATTTGAAATGTGGAAGGTATCAGTAACATCTTACTTAAGTCTAAAAATTTTCTTTGTATCAGCTTGGAGTTGAGAGGAATAGAATTAAGATCACACAATTACATAATTGAGTCGACAATAAATAAAGTGTCTACCTAATTAGTTACAGAAGCCAAAATTTTTTATTGAAAATAAAAAATCCAGCAAAGATGACCCATGGGGATTCTTAGATGCTTCCGTAAGTTTTAAAATACAGAAATGCAAATGCAGAAAAATGAAATTCTAACATACCGTCATTGATATATCTGGTGTAGGAAACTAAAACTATTTTAGTAGCACCCTTCCAATGGACATGAACCTCAGTATCATTAGACTGCACACATATGAGCATATATTTTTTAGAAGCAAAACATTCGGATGCATGAATAACAAATGAAAAGTCTATCATCCTCATGTGTAAAAATAATGCTAATAATAAGCTTCAAGTCCCTATATATATATATATATATAGTTTCATAAGACAACATCCAAACCCTAAGGGATACTTAGAATGATTCAAAGGAATGCGTGTAATAATGAAAGTTTAACACTACTTTGTAGTTTTAACAAATTATTATATGTAAATACATTATATTGTATTACCAGCTTCTTCCAAATGTATCACTTTTCATCCTTTTAACTAATCTTACATCTTTAGTGTCTATGCAAAGAACACTCATGCAGGACAATCGAGCAGCTATGGATTTCATAAAACAAATACATTTAGAAGAAATCACTATCTATCAAACGTTGATCATAAAACAATTAGAAGAAGATAATTGATTTCTGTAACTACCTACTACCAAAGGCTGAAACCACAGTCCAGTTTCTTTAATATATATAACAAGGATCTATTTTACATTTACGCTCTCCTCCTAGCCAATATAAACCCTAATTAATCGGAAGATACAGTAGAATTTATTCATTCATTGATTCAATCAATTCATCAGATAAAATGAAACTAGAATTTTGTTTTAAGTAGTAATTGCTGAAAAAAAGAGGAAAATCAATACATACTGACGAGATTTTTTCGATCAATTTTCTCCGATCGTGTATTCTCAAACCATTAGAAGAAGTTAAATAAAAGTGATGATTACTTATCGGTGGAATATTATTGTGTCCAAACATCGACGAATCGTTCTCTCTCCTAGTTGTTATTATCGTCCTGTGCGTTGATTGCAACATCTAGGAAAAGGAGGAGTCGTAAGTGATTACTTAGATAGATGGAGGAATTTGAGAGCTCCACGAGGAAGACATATGCCTTGTTTGAGGAAAGGGTTTTTATGGTTTTATCTGGGTTTTATCCAAAAAAATCATTGTTGGATAAAAAATACGAAAAAATGGTTTTTAAAATTTGAAGACTAATTTGTTCTTTGACTTTAGAGGATATGGTGTAGGTGAGAGAATGATGGTTTAGAGAGAGGATAAAATTATAGGATAGTTTTGGTATTTAAATGATAAAATTATTTGATTTGATGGTTGATAAGATGTTTGGGTTTTGGGATAAAAATTGGATTTTATCTCAAAAACTCTTTCATCAAACGAAGCCATATAGCAGGAATTGATATGGTTTCATGAATATATCATGATCATGATGATCTACTCTAGTGTAAAAGGAAGAAAACAGCTACAACATGCTTAGAAAGGGATTGGGGATTATGTTAGAAATGAATGGATCTGTTCACTGAAAATTAATTAGACTTGGGGCTGTTTTCCTATAGAGAAAAGAAGATTTGTAATTTAAAAAATATATATGTTAAATTTTGTTTTTAATATAATATAATGTTTAATTTATTTATTTTTAGTTTATATTATTTTTACTTTTAATTAAATTAAAATTAAATAATAATTAATTAAAAGACAAATATTAATAATTTATTTAATAATGATATAAAAAATTTAAAAGTTATGTTATATAAAAAATAATAATTAAATTTTAATATTAATAAAGTTTTAAGTCAAATTTAATTTACAAAATTAAAATAGTGAAATAAAATACTTAAAAAGTTTAAAAATAAAATATTAAAATTTAGAATAATTAATGTTTTAAAAAAGCTTATATAAAAAAATGAAAGGTGGTGGTAGCTTATAAAGGTTGCAAAAGTTTTTTTCTTTTAATATAAGCATGTATAGGGTATGATTCTCTCATTTGAAAAATATAAAATTATACTTGTTAATTTTTAAAATATAAATAAATATCGTTTCGTTATGTTAACTTTAAAATGAAAGAAATATTATAGTTTCGACATGTTATTTTTTTAATATTAATATGTATGTTTTGGTTTAGTGACTGATATTCGCTACTCAGCTGTTGGCGCAACACTGTTGTGCTGATAGACCAAGGCTACTATCAGCGCTTCTTCAGCACCGCTGCATGATTAAGCCTGATGCCAGCGCTTCTTCAGCTCTTCTGTTTGAATAAGTCTGTTGTCATCGCTTATTCAGACTACTGATTCAATAAGCCTACGGTCAGCGATTCTTCAGAGTCAAATTGCTGATTGAATAATCATGTTGTCAACGCTTCTTCAGACTGCTGATTGAATAAGTGTGTTGTCAGCGCTTCTCAAACTGCTGATTGAATAAATCTGCTATCAGCGCTTCTTCAGACTACTAATTGACAAGGCGGCTGCTAGCGCCTCTTCAACTCTGTTGTTGACAAGGCTGCTGTCAGCGGCTCTTTAGCTCTACTGACATCAACTCTGCTGTTAGCGCTTTATCAGCTCTATATGTGCATTAAACATTTACAGAACTTAGTTTTATTCATTTATCAACGCATCATCAAAACTATGTCGTATTGATTTTAAATTATCCTAAATTCATTTTAATCAATTAAAATGTTTTTCATAATTCAACTTAATTAATTATTTCCCCTTTAATATTAATTTAATTATTTTCTCCCTTTTTTCTTTTTTTAACTTAATCTAACACATTTATCTACAAATTCATATAGTGAACATTTTTCAATTTGGCTCTAAACTACTTATAGTCGCGTTCAAAATAACCTATAAAACTGCTTGAAGTCTAAATAATTTAAAATTAGTCTTTTGAATTCATTTTCAATCTAAAATACCTTTGAAATTGTAGAAAAATACAAAAAAAATTTAAATAACTTAAAATAATGTTCTGTGTTTTATAGAAAAAAAAAAGTATCCCGAATTAAGGTAGTTTGAATCATTTGTATCATTATGCTTACCTTATTATGTCCATAACTTGCATTTCTGGACTCTAAAAATAAAATAAAAAACAATCTCTGGATTATTATAATCATTTCTAATATTTTGATATATTAACTATAATATTTTTGAATAATTTCAGGTTTTGGTCATTCTCAATCCTCTCATTAACATGTATGTCGTTACATAATTTTCTAGTATACTTCCTGGTAATGTATTAAGAAATTTAAAAGGATGGTTTAAGAAAGGAATTAGGCATAACCCCTTGAACTAGACTAGTAATTGTTTTTATTTCAAAACATACATAATAAAGGTTTATTCAAATAAAGTGGTATATGGTCATGTCTAAACTAGAAACTTCATAATAGAGACCGTCTATTGAGACGGACGTGCTGACCACAACACCGATGCTCTTTCCCACAAATAACTAAGCACCTAACAAAATAAAAATCTCTAAAAAACAAAAAAAAAGCTAAAAGTCAAAATGCTAAAAAAAACTAAATGTCAAAAGGTTACAAAACTTGAACTAAATTTCTTTCCTAATTTTCAAGGACTTAAATTAAGTGGTAACTTATAAACATAAACAAAACTAGGTAAAAAAACGTTCAAGTCAATATATATATATATATATATATATATATATATATATATTTTGACGTCGTCTTTACCAATTTTTAGAGAAAATGAAACATCACATCAATGTATTTACTTCTTAATTATTTAACAATTTAATCGTGGAAATGTTGTCACAAAGAATTTTGATAGAATGGAGTGGTTATGCTTTATTTTCTCAAGAATTGTTTTAGATAGACAGATTGACATGCACATGATGCAGCTGAAATAAATTCAACTTATGTGATTGACAAAGATACTATGGGTTATTTCCTTGATGACAAGGATACAATAGTATGGCTCAACAGAAACACAACCAAATGTGTTATTTCTATCCTCTAAGTCACATGTATAGTTACTATCTGTATAGGCAATCAATTACTTGTTTCCTTCTTTTTTATAAATAAAAAAACTCAAATATTCCTTTCAAATATCTCAATATTCTTTTTGCTGTAGCTAAGTAAGAATTATTTGGACAATCTATAAACCTGCTAATAAGAATTACAGCAAACATAATATTTCTATAAACCTGTTAATAAGAATTACAACGAAAATAATATCTGGTTTTGTAGCATTTAAATACATAAGACATCCTACAAGTTGTTTGTAATAAGTTCCATCAACCTTGGCTCCATCACTTGTCTTTGTGAGCTTAGTACCGAGTACAATTAGGTTATGAACTGGATTGCATTGAGTCATATTAAATCTTTTAGGTATATTACTTTCATTAGCTAACAAAAATTCCATTTTTTCCTTGTAAAATTTTAATACCAAGTAAGTACCTCATTTTTCCTAAATTAGTCCTGTCAAACTTAATTTTCTCATAGAATTTTTTAATCTCAACATCATGTTTCCACAGTTTCCAATATAAATTAAGCCATCCATATAAATATATACAATTAAGATCATACTTCCTTCCCTCCTTCGTTTTTTTCTAAAAAGAGTGTACTCATGTGACAGTTTGTAAAGTCTTCTTTCTTGAAATATGACTCGATTAGACTATAACATGCTATTATAACATGCTATTAAAACTTGTTTGAGACCATATGACAGTTTGTAGACTTTGTCTTCTTTTTTTTAATAGCATATCCAGATTGTTGTTCAATATAAAAAATTTCAATTAAATCACCATTTAAAAATTATGTCTTACATTAAGTTGATACAAACTCCATTCTAGTGTAGCTGCAATAGAAATCATCATTCACCAATAGTGAAGAATATTATTGAGTTATACCTTCTTCATGTGACATAGGACTTCTATTCAAAATATGGACGGTCCACTTTACTGTTTATGGTCATAATGTTTTTGGAACATTTCTATTAGTTAGCATACATCTCACCATATTAATAACCGTAATCTCATTTTGTTGTGGGGTGTATGATGATGTGAGCTGTTTTTTTATTCTATTTGCATCATAAAAAGTTATGAAACGAAAACCTTTTAGAGTACATTCACTATCCTTTTCATCCAAACATTCAAAATGTTTAAATACATTGAAAGCCTTTGATTTTTTAGTCAAAAAATATAACAAAGTTTTACGACTAAAATTGTCAATAAATATAATAAAATACATTTCATCTCCATTAGAAACAAGATTAAGTGATCTAGAAATGTTAACATGTACAGTTGAAGAACTTTTATAGCTCTCCAATTGATTTCTTTAGAAAAATGATCTCTCTTCTATTTTCCAAGCAAACACTCTTGACATAATTTTGGAAGACCCCTTACCATCTCTTTCTGTTATAATGTCATCAAGCCATTATAGCTGTCAAAATTTAGCTTCATCTTCTTTAATTACAAACATTTATCTTGTCTTTTCCCTTTTTGGATATGCATAATAAACATTTTGTTTCTAGTCATATCAATGGTCATGATTATCCCGTTTTTTAGGATAATTTATCACCTTCTAATAGAACAGAAAGCCATTTGAAAGTAGTTGTCATGTACTTATTAAATTTAGTTTCAAACATGGTACATAAAAATACCTCAATAAGCATATGAATCTTCCTATTTACGACCATCTTAATGTTTCCTTTCTTTTTGACAACCAAAATAGTGATCTCTCATTCTTACTGATGTATTAAAATTTTAATTGAAATCTGAGAACAACTTTTTTTTTGTCATATGATTACTACAGTCAGTGTCAATGAACCACATTTCTTTTTCACTTTGTTCCTGAACATCTACACTTGCATCAACAATCATTCTTCAATAGTTTCTACATATTGTACTTTGTCTCTATCTCTCTTGTAGGACATTCAACTATGCAGTGTCTGTCTCTTCATCTTCTTCGAAATCTAGAAATACCTCTTCCTCCATAAGAGTGAGTCATCATGACTAATCTTCAAAGTTTGTTCAACTTCTGTTCTGTGTGTTCATTCATCCTAGATTCATGAACAAACAAGCTACTTTGTAGTACATCAATTGTTAAAGTATCAATATTGTTTGATTCTTCAATTGAACATATCACATAGTCAAATTTTGTTGTCATGAATCATATAATTTTTTTTCTATAACCACAGCATCCTCCATATTTTCTCCAGCAACCCTCATTTTGTTTACAATATGAGGGTTCTTCCAAAATAGTTTGTGATAGACTCTCCAATCTTCATCTGCATAATCTCAAACTCTTTTTGAAGAGCTTTCCGTCGTGCCTTTTGCATCCGAGCAGTTCTCCTATACATTTGTTTCAATGAATCTCAGATGCTCTTAGACATATCTTTGTTGAAGGTTTGTCTCTGGCGTTGCACTATCTAAATCTATAAAGAGAAAATTTTTCACTTTTAGGTTTTTCAGCTTTAGAGCTTTCCGTGATTCCTTCTCTGCATTGGTAAGCCACACTTCGTTGTTTGTTGGTACTCCTTTTTCAATTAGCCCCCAAAACTCCTTCGATCGCAGAAAATTCTCCATGAGTATAGTCCAGTGATCGTAGTGCTCAGTGAGTTTAAGAATGACGACTTGAACGAAATTGTTCTTCTCGTTCGTCATGACAGTGCTTCAATTCTTATCAGCTTAAACATAATCAATTGCGTAAAATCGTTATTTCATCACTAACTTAATTAAGAACCTAAAGAGCCATCGATTATACCAAAATCTAACCTCATTGCATTTGAATGAATTTGTTTATAAACTAAACTATATAACTAGAAATAGAAACAAACTAAGCCATACAAAATTCTGGATTTTCTGAACAAACCACCAATTTAACACCCAGAATTTGCCTTGATCATGGGTATTTGGGGAAAACAAGAATTAAACATTTTTCAAGCCTTCAAAGTATAAACTGGGTATTTGAAGAGGGCCCTTCATCAAGCCAATACATTTGAACTTATGCTGGTTGTATTTGTCTCTGACTGCTACCAAGGAGCCTCCTCTTTTACCCAACTGCAAGTCTTGTATAAGAAGAACACATTCTTGTAAATCAGCAGGTTTGTATCCTGAAAACTTTTCAAGGTTTGCATTCCATGGATGTTTATCAGGGTGGAACATAAACCTGGAAAGGAATACGACAGAAGAAGCAATCACGGATGGCAGGAACTTGACACAGGCATAGTCCAGCAAACTCAGCTCTGCCAAGTAGCATCCCAATAACTGAAACTCCAAATCAGGATATTTTCGATCCTGTTCAGAAATCCTGGAGAATCTTCTCAAGAAGGTATTAATGGTTGGACTGCTCACTTCAAATTTAAGAGACTTAAGTATATCAGCTTCCATCTTGACCAGCTCTTCCTTTTTGTAAGTGTTATCTGTGATGTAGCAGAAGTCATCAAGTGTTGGAGGATTAATCTCTTCAAACTTTGAGGCAATCGACATTGAAGAAACGCCAAGCAACTGCAGGCTCTGCTTATTGAGAGGATTAAGAGACAAGAATCTGTCAATGTAAATGATTGAGAGATAAAGGGTGTCGGATTGAAGATTGTATTCTTCTGCAACCTCCACCAACCAATCCACCAAGACCCCTCTCATGTTTGCTGTCACATCTTTTTGCACCTTGTTGATATAGTCTTGCAGCGGCCTTCTCTTTGTCTCTTTCTCCATGTTATGAAGATAATCGTAGATATCATTTACATAACCATCGCACATCTCTGAATCATCAAACTTCGCTGCTGCTGTTTCATTTTCACGTACAGCCGTATGAGTAATTAAATTGGAAATCCCATCGAGAGGGGCTCTCTTCTTGGCGGGGGACTGCAGATGAGAATCAAGTCCGACTATTGCGTCGGCTGTCCTCTTCTTCCCGAATCGAGTAACACTCACTGAGTTTACTTTGACAGTCATACCTAACTTCTTCTCCTATATGATTGATTCTTCCTAGAAGAAGAAGAAGAAGGAGATAGACAAGGGTAAGCAAGAGATAGACCAGGGGAAGCGAAGACGAAGAAGGAGATGATATGGCTTGTGATTTGGGAGGTTGAATAAGAAGGCATGGTTCCAGAGAAGCCACTATGTCTGCAAATTTCAAATGTTTTCTAATGGCGCTCTCCCTCACGTGAAAACGAAAATTAGAACCTCAAATCCCCAAATATTTGAAAATTAGAAAGCCAAATCCCCAAATGATTGAAAAGGAATGAAAAAATTTCACCCTCTTCTTCTTCTGTTTTGTTTTTAAATGGTTCCTCAACTTTTTCCTCATTCAAATTGAACCTCAAACACTTTTTAATAGCTGGGTCATTTAATTAACATTAAGGCATACCTATAAGTGACTGTCGATGGAATTAGGGTTTAGTATTATTACTAAATACTAAGTATGGTTGTTGTGACTATCATCATCTCCTTCAATCAAGTTAGAGGAGTGATTCAAATGTGTGCAATTAAGTTGAGTTTAAATGTGGTGGTGTTATTTTTTTTTTTTTTTATGTGAATTTTTGTTTATTAGGTCTATTCTTAACCATATTTGTAATTTATTTAAGTAAATTATTTTAATGATGGAAAATATAAGTTCTCTAATAGTAGTTAGTTGTTTCATGATATATATCAATTTCAAATAATATAATTATTTAAAATATGATATTTTTAAATAAAATTAATATTAGTTACAAACTAATCTTATTTATTTAATTTTTTAGTCTACAATTTATCAAAGTAATTTAAGTGATAATTTTTTTATAACATATTAAAATCATTTATATAAAAAATTAACTAATAAAACTTATGACGGCTAAACCTAAATTTCGTTTTCTTCTCTCTAATATTATGATAGGTTACGTACAACTACATTGTTCTTTAGAATACGTTGGTTGCATTATTTTTATCATCATCGTTTCTCTTTGGTGCTTTACAGTCCTTTTCAAGTGATCCTTCTTACCACAATTCCAGCAATCAAATGTCCGTCCAGACTTTGACTGACTCCTCCTATTCCTCGACATAGATCTTCTTTTAACTCAGTTTAAATTCTATCATTATCTCTGCCCATGTTTTCAACAATCATAGTAGAACCTTTGAGCGTTTCACCAGAATTGTTAGGATCTAGGTCGCGGCTGGGGGACCGAGGTCTGGGCCGGTTAGCGCGTCTCACTCAAAGGTGGTGATTAATCCGGTTACAAATTAACACCGGAGTTTCAATACTACACAAACTGTCACAAACCCTTGAACCAGGTTCAAGCGCGGAAGAGGTTTGTTTCAGGTTGAAGCAACACACTCACTAGATAGGGAGAACCGGTTTTGGATAAGACAGGTTTGGAAGTTGCTGGGTCGGTTTTTGGATCTTAGTGATTCGGTTTGAGTAGTGTTGAATCGGTTATAGCGATGTAAATGGGTTAGTACAGATCGGTTAGAATGTAGAACAGGCAGAAAATAAATAACAAGACAGGTTTTTATGGATGTTCGGAGATAAAGCTCCTACGTCACCCCTTCCTCTCGAAACCGCGAGAAGGATATTCACTAAGGAATACAAACACAATCCGATCGAGACTTATTTCCTGCTCGATAACACTCGTACAATTTTAACCGAAATTGTAAATGCACACTTCAACTTAGCGCTTAAGCTTTCTAGAGATAGAACACAATCTTATCACTTGTAAATTAATTGTCCACTGTGTCCCACATTTACTCCTCTTCAGCTGCTCCTTTTATAAGTGAAATATGCCAACGGTCATATTTCATTTCCTTGAATTTGATTGGTTGAGCAGAGGTTCAGTGATTCAGACCTGGCAGTCAACCTTTCAGACCTGGCGGTCTAATCTTCCAGTATGTAGGACAAACCGGCTAGGTTTGTCTTTTACTCAATATGGTGACTATCGGTTAGACAGTTGTCTGTACTTGGAAGATTGTCTTTCTGATTTATCCTGAAGTGGAAAGATCTTGTAGGACGGTCTTCTGCAGCCTGCAGACTGTCCTCAAACTTATATGAATATGGCAATGTTCAGTCTGTTCCTTTGGTATCATTCTCAACAGATATCCGAAGTATCTTCTTATGATGGTCGGTTATTTGTGTTAACCGGATGGCTTCCGGTTATTCATTGGCTTCTAAATAACCGAATGTCTAGTGTTCCCGGCCTTCTTGTCTTGACCGATCTTGCCTTCTTGTTCGGTCAGGTTTTTTGGATGGTTTAAGTGTATGACCGGTTGAGTTTCTTAACCGGCTCAGTGATCTGACCGGTCCGATTCTTTGTCTGTTCCTGCATAAGAAGTTTATTTGTGTTAAGTTCTATTAACCGGTCTAATTTTATCTAACAATTTCTCCCTTTTTGATGATTTTAATTAAAATTATCAAAATCATGTAAGATTGTAAGTGTAGGCCGGTTTTGTTTTATTTGGCCGGATTTTTGGAAACTAACTTGGGAGGATTTTTCGAAAAATTTTGGAAAATTTTTTGAGAAAATTTTTGAAAAACTCTATCTTTTATCTTATCAATTTCTCCCTTTTTGATTATTTTATTTAAAATTATCAAAATTATGTAAGATTGCAGAAGTAGGCCGGTTTTCCAAAAATAACTATATATATATAAGTAAGATAACCGCAAAAGGGCAAAATATAATATATGTAGAAACCGAAATAAACATAAGTGAAGATAGAAAAGAAAGCCCCTAGTTCAATCTGGATGGCAGGAAGTCTTCCATCAGGTCATCTATTGGTTGTCCCTTAGCCGGTTGAGCCGGCCTTAAAGAGGAACCTCCAGCTCCCGAGGTGTCCGTGTGAGGAGGGAGCGGTTGACCGGCCGTACTGACTGGAACCACATTGAAAACTCATTGTCTTGTTGGTCGCGGCTCGAGATCCTCTTCGAAGTCATCCTCAGTTTGTAAGGCCGGGTTCGGTGGAGGGTCAACAACTGTCTCGGTGATCCTGCCCAGCATCTCGGCGACTTGAGCTTTCCTTGAAGGAACTTTCCTTTTTCGTGTTGCCGGAGCCGAAGAGGAGGGAACCACCTTGGACTTCTTGTGAGTCTTTTCGAAGTTGTGATATGTGTCCTGTTGAACCTTCAACCAGTTAGCTTCTTCGACTTGTTTGGCCGCCACGGTTTTTGCGAATTCCGGATCATTGGCCATTAATATCCGCACGTGTTCGTTGAAGTTCTCATCAGACTGTGCCGCCCCCTTCTCTGTTCGGTTCTGCTCATCCAGCGCATCCTGGAGTTTCTTAGATGCTTGAGCGTTTGCCTCCTCAACTGCTTTATCGGCAGCAATCTTGGCATTTATCAGCTCATTCACCTGTTCGGTGACTGCCTTGAGGTCGGCTTCAAGTTTGTCGTTTCGCTCCTCAAGACTTGCATTCTTTTCTTCGAGGCTTGTGACCCTATCAAGTGTGGAACCGGCTTGGGCACCTGACCGCCCTAGGTCCTCATCGACCTTTGTAAACTGTTGCTCGGTCGTTTCTTGAGACTGTTCCAACTCCACTACCCTTTGGGTGACCGACTTGAGGTCATCTGCCAACTTCGGAGTCATGTCCTCCAAGGCCATAATTCGCTTGAGATGATCGCCGTACCGAACATCGGCTTCACCGTATTTGGTTTCGACCGATGTGATCCGCTCGTTCGCCTTCATAAGATCTTCCCCTGTGGTCTCGGCCAACTTGATTGTTTGAACCGCGACTTTATTGATTTTCCTCTTGATTTTCCTCGGCCAACTTGATTCGGTGTTCCTGGAATATACCTTTCTGTAAGCTTTCGCATATGTTCGGCTAGCTTTTGTAGCCGAGCACGCGGTTCCACTATTGCGTGTCGGTCCATGGCTTCGTTGGGATTCTTAGCTTTTGTTAGGCTGATGACGTCTTCTTCTATTTCCATCAATCTTTCGAATCTTTGTCCAGTGGTTAAGCCTGGTATCATATGTTTGAAGAATTTGTCGCACCGGATCCGGAACCACTCACTGTATACTTCGGATGCCGCATGAGCTTGCAGATCGATTTCCTCCATGATTCTGCGTACTATATTCTCGCCACCTCCTGGATGTTGTTTGTATTGTGGACGTCTTCTTCCCCAGGGCCGTCTGCGCCGGTATCGGCATTTTCAAGACTGGTGGCCGATTGTTCTTCTTCCGACGGTCCCTTTTCTTTACCGGACAGATTTTCATCGGTTTTTCGTGAGGCGGTTCGGTCAGACGTGGAGACCGAATCTTCCTCATTTTGCGGTTCAGAGGGTGGATCTGTGAATTCTATCGGTTGTTTGTCCTTCTTGCTTCCGGATCTGCCCTTTGCCGGAGCCGGTTTCTTAGTGGTAGATTTCTTCTTTCGGCCAACCGTAGAGACCGTCGTGCTGCTCTTTCTTTCCTAGAACTGGCGGGATCTTATTATTTTTCTTGATGGAAGAAGAACACCCGGACCGGTGTTGACGTTGTGGTGAAGCATGATCTTCCCGAGTGGGATGGCGTATCCCCATGACCGGGTGGAACTTGGTACCACCATTTCTTTTAGATTGTTGAAGATCTCCTTCGCCCAGTTAATATTTATGCCATTTAGTAAACCGGCTATCATCTCGATCTTCGCCTTGGTGAGATTATCAAAATTTCCTCCTCTCGCCTGGACCGATTTGGTGAAGATGTCACAAAGCGGTATGTATTCCGGTCGAAGTGTTGCCGAGATAACCTGGCAAGCCGCTTCGAAAGTCTCTCGGTCTAGATCCGTCGAAGTGTTGCGTCCATCTTTTGGTAGGCGAAGTATTTCAGCAACCGACTCTTCGGTTATTTCGAACTGTTGACCGCTGACGGTTGCGGTTATTGTTCTTCTTGTGAGAGATGCAGTTCTGAAAAATTCCTCAACCGCTTCCTTGTATAGAACGAAAGGACCGCCTAGAAAATATTCGAGTCCGGACTCAGAGATCCGGGATAGGACTTCCTTTGCCGGTGCCGAACCGTTTTCTCGGATTTCTTCAAAGTCCACCTGGACGATGTGTTTGAACAGTGCGGAATCACGACCCATTGTTGAGGATTGAATCGAGAGAGCAAGATAACCGTTTTGAGAGAGTTTGAGAAAGTTGATAGCTAGAGAGATAAAGTCGAATCGCATAAGAATGAAATAAAATGACTAAGGACCCTATTTATAGGTGCGGTCTGGAATCCCAACCGTCGCGAACCGTCCCATCTTCTTTAGGCGGGAATTTTCCCTCCAAGCCAAAAAGGCGGCAAACAATGGGCGGTAATCCAAAAAGGCGGCAATCAGAGGGCGGTAATCCATGAGCGGTAAAAGTATGGCGGGAAATCAAAGGCGGGATATTTGAGCGGGAGCTTTTTGGGCGGGAAATTTCCCTCCAAAGATTTTAAGTGGTCTTTCAATTTCGGTTTTGATGAAGCAGCCCCTTTTTGAAACCATTTTATGAAATGATTTGTTAACCGCGATGATGCGGTGTTTTGACTTTGACCGGATAGTTCAACGAATGCAAATTTGTTTGTCGATTTTAACCGGTTAGTTAGATGAATGATCTGAGTTTTTGCAACTTTTGACCCGGTTATTTATACTGAAATAGATTTTCATTGAATGAAGATACAAGATAGAAACCGATATATGGATCGGTTTGGAAATATAAAAGGGAAGGAATACAAAAGAGATAACGATATAACTTAAGCAATAACCATCCTAGAGAATTTATCCTCCACCTCATCCACATCAAGAATGTTTGAAAGAGATGCCGATTTACCTGGTCCAAATTCTGGACGGTACTTGAGAATGAGTCGACTGATATGAGGAGCGTAGCCGAGACCTCTTTTGGTCAACACCATAGTTTTCAGGTTGTTGAATATGACCGATGACCAATTTATGGGAGCATAACTCATAATGTAGGTCATCATGTTGTACACCTTCTTGGAGTAGCGCTGGTTGGGGGATTGGCAGATTAAGGAGCGATTGACAATTTCAAGGAGAAGCTGGATGTGAAAGCGAAGACAAGTCTTTGGCCCGTTGTTCTCCACCGGCACCCCGGTTCCTGAGAACAGCCAAGCATAAGATTCCGCGGCGCTGCCCTCCCGGGGCGGGAAGTCCGAAAATCCTTCGGTGGGCAGGTTGAGCATTTGAGCAAATTCGGCTTCATCCAGCCAGAATGTGTGATCTCTCACCGTGGAAACAATGTAGTTTCCTCTTATGCAGGCATTTCTGAAGAAAGTTTTGACATCCTCAAGGAGTATGGGCCGGATTCTTCGAGAAAGGTGCGAAGACCGGTGTTAATAAGGGATTCAAACAACATCTCCTTTGTTTCTTGATCATTGATCTCCAGGCATGAGTCAAAATCAATGCTTAGGAAGTTTGGTAGAGTTCAGCTTGGCATGATTCAAACTTTGCTAAGAGAGAGATGGAGTTCACGAGATTTTTGTTTTGAGATGTGTTAAGTTGATTAGGGGATGACTCTTTATATAGATCCGGTTTTGGAGGGAAAATATCAACATTGAAGATCAGTTTTGTCTTATTAGAGAAGAGAATATTTATGTTTCCAAAGTGTATTGGGAAGAGGTTACTTTTGACCGATTGCGGAGCTCGAGGTAGGAATTTAGTCTAAAGGTAACCAAGTTAGTTGGGTAGTAATTACTCATGTAGTTGGGAGTTACTTCATTAATTAAATGTTACTTTTCATTAATGACGGATTCAACAACAAACTGAAGAGTAACCGATTAAAACCGAAGATAACATAAACTAGGCCGAAGTGATCATAATAGAGTTGAACAAAGATAGAACCGGTGCATGCAACAAAATGACCGGTTGTAGGAGGAAGTGACTTAATATCCGCTGGAGTTGGCGTGACCGTTGATGTGGCGGTTCCTCCTCTTCCAAGTCTTTTCAAACCGCTCATAAAATGAGTCGGTGACTTCCTTGGTGAGTACCTGGGCTTGGTTCAAACCCTCGCCTGGACAGGTTGGAACTCCAAGCTCCAGAAGCAGACAGCTTAGTTGAGGTACGAGACCGACTATTCGAACGACAATCATCCAGATTAGGACGTCGAACAGTACTCTTGACCAGTTGACCAGTGTGCTAGTGGTTATAGCGGCCATGATGTTGAAGGCAGCGGTGCAATACATGTTGGTCACATCCCTTCCCAGGATGCCTCGACCGATCACGTGGTTGAGAAGCTGGTATTCAGCTTTCAACAGTGACTTGGCACCGTGGTCATCAATTGGCTGATTTGACCGGGCAAAGGCTAAGGAGATCTCGACTTTTAGTTCAGCCGGTACATTGAGGTCGGTCAGCCCTTGCTTTGGTAGATCAAAGCATCTTGCGAAGTCATTTTCGGTGAAGTCGAATACGATCCCTCCCACTTTTGACTGAATATGTGTGTCAAAGTGAGGAGTTCCACGAAAAACCCCGGCGTTGTAAAAGAACTCCAGGACCGATTCAGAATAGATGACATGCTTGTCATCTAGAAAATGTTGGAGACCAGTATCTTCAAGTGACTTGATCATCTTGAAGACTTCATAATGCTCAGTGCTTTGAGCAGATTTGTAATCCATTTGAAGGATGTTTGGAAACTTAGACATTTTATCTTAGTGAGAGGATGAGTTATAACTTGTGATTGTTTTGTTTAAGGTTTGTTCAACTTATATACTAGTGGAGAGAGGATCTTATTATCCAGTGTATCACATGTAATAATGTCTATTAACCATAGGATAAAGAGTTTTGCACAAAATAAGCATGTCTACAGCCTGGGATGTTGGTCATAGACCTAGACCATGAAAGATATCAAATCTTCACGTCTTTTTAGGTGTGACCATTTTACTTTGAAAAGGTAATTTTTCAGGACAGATAAGTTTTAAACACAGGTAATTATTCCACTTTTGTTCGAAGACCAAATAATCTAAGATAAACTATTTCCGAACCGGTCAGTTATCAGTTGTTCGTCCCGATGCGGTTATTTGGTGCATGCACTAAATAATTGGTCGGTTTACTCTGACTGATAGACCAGGCGGTTCTTCCATAGATACCTTGGGAAATTTGAGATCCGACAATTTTGGAGGAACTACCGGTTTTGTCTATCCGAACCGATTTCCCTGTTTAAGCATCCTTAGGAATGATCTGACTAATGTCGGTTAAACCGAGTGTGAGTCTGAATTGAGAAAACTAAGCTTCCTGCAGAGGCTTTGTGAAGATATCGGCTACTTGTTGATCTGTCGGTACGTATTCCAGCCGGATATGCTTCATCATGACATGTTCCCGAATGAAGTGCTGCCTTATGTCAATGTGTTTGGTTCTAGAGTGTAGAACCGGATTGTAGGTGATTGCTATGGCACTTGTGTTATCACAGAAGATTGGAGACTCTTCGTCTGGATACCGAAATCCTTTAGTTGTTGTTGGATCCAAAGCTGTGAACAGCAGCTTCCGGCTGCCAGGTATTCTGCTTCTGCGGTTGATGTGACAACTGATGTTTGTTTCTTACTATGCCATGAAACAAGCCGATCACCTAGAAATTGGCATGTTCCGCTGGTGCTTTTTCTATCAACCTTGCAACCTGCATAGTCTGCATCTGAATAACTTGTTAGGTTAAATGATGAATCTTTTGGATACCACAAACCGACGTCAGGAGTTCCCTTTAGGTATTTCAAGATTCGCTTTGCGGCTGTATAGTGAGATTGTTTAGGATTAGCCTGGAATCTTCCACACACACCGACCGCAAATAGAATGTCTGGTCTGCTTGCTATAAGTATAGAAGAGAGCCGATAATGCCTCGATAAGCGGTCAGGTCTACTACTTGACCCTCATCATCTTTGTCCAATTTGACCGATGAGCTCATTGGAGTAGCGGCTGAGGAGCATGTATCCATCCCAAATTTCTTTAGAAGTTCCTTAGTGTACTTGGGTTGACTGATGAAGGTTCCTTCTTCGAACTGCTTAACCTGAAGACCTAGGAAGAAGCTTAATTCCCCCATCATACTCATTTCAAATTTGTCAGTCATCAAGGTTGAGAATTTATCACATAGCTTAGGATCGGTTGAACCGAAAATGATATCATCTACATAAATCTGAACAAGTAGGATATGTTCCTTTTTCTCAAACTTAAATAACGTTTTATCCACCGAACCGATGGTGAATTCATGTTTTTACAAAAACGCAGTTAGTGTGTCATACCAGGCTCTGGGAGCTTGCTTTAGACCGTATAAAGCTTTGTTTAACCGGTATACATGGTTGGTTAGTTCAGCATTTTTAAAACCGGGTGGTTGTTCAACATATTCATCTTCACGTAGGTCACCATTTAAAAATGCACTTTTAACATCCATTTGGAAAACCTTAAAATTTTTGAATGCAACAAAGGCTAGAAAAATCCTAATAGCTTCAATCCTAGCTACAGGGGCAAATGATTATTCAAAATCAATGTGTTAGGATCTAGGTCGCCGCTGGTGGACCGGGGGTTGGACCGGTTAGCGGTTCTTACTCGTAGGGTGGTGGTTAATCCGATTAGAGATTAACACCGGGGTTTCAATACTACACAACCTGTCACAAACCCTTGAACTAGGTTCAAGCGCGGAAGAGGTTTGCTTTCAGGTTGAAGCGACACGCTTGTATGATAGGCACGGTCGGTTTCGGATGATGAAGATTTGGAGATGGTGGGTCGGTTTCGGTAATCTGGATATTCGGTATGGTTAGTGTAAAGTCGGTTATATAATGAAGCCGGCAGAAAGTAAATAACACAACAGATTTTATGGATGTTCGGAGATAAAACTCCTACGTCACCCCTTCTTCTCGAAACCGCGAGAAGGATATTCACTAAGGAATACAAGTACAAGCCGATCGAGACTTATTTCCTGCTCGATAACACTCTTACAATTTACACCGAAATTGTAAAACACACTTTAACTTTTAACACTTAGGCTTTCTGAAACAGCACACTCTTATCACTTGTAGTAAATGCTCTTAGCGCTCGTTATCCCAATGTATGTCCCGCATTTACTCGTCTGCAACTGCCTCCTTTTATAGGTGAAATATGCCAACGGTCATATTTCACTGCCTTGAATCTGATTGGCTGATCAGAAGTGCAGTGATTTAGTGTTTCAGAGGTTCAGACCTGCGGTCGTCTCCTCAGACCTGATGGTCAATCTCAGACCTGGCATTATGTCTCAGACCTGGCGGTCTGTTCATTCGGTGTGTAAGACAAACCTGCCGGGTTTGTCTTTTACTTGATATAGGCACTGTCTGTTTGGACAGTTGTCTGTACTTTGAAGATTTCCTTTCTAGCTTATCCCGAAGTAGAAAGATCCGGTAGTACTGTTTTCTGCAGCCTACAGTCTTTTCTCAGACTTGCATGAATATGGAAGTATTCAGTCTGTTCCTTTGGTATCATTCTCAACAGATACCCAAAATGTCTTCTTGTACTAGTCGGTCATTTGACTTGGCCGAATGTGTTTTGGTAGTGATGTAACCGGACTTCTTCCGGTTATTCTTATCTTGTGGATGATCGGCTGTTTGATGGTTCCGGTTTTGAGCTTTGGCCGATCCTTCCTTTGTGCGGTCACGTTCCGAATACTCTTGATCGGTTTGGTAGCTTGACCGGTTAGGTTTCTTCAGTTGGTTCTCTTGTTCATCCGGTCCGGTTCCTTGTTCCTGTAGGAAAAGTTTATTTAAGTTAGGTTTATTTGAACCGGTCTGAATTTATCTAACAATTTCTCCCTTTTTGATTATTTTATTTAAAATTATCAAAATCATGTAAGTTTGCAACCGTAGGCCGGTTGTTTTGTTTGGCCGGTTTTTTGAAAAAGACTTAGAGAATTTTCGAAAAATTTTGAGAGAGAAGTTTTGGAAGAGTCTTTATCTTTTATCTAACAATTTCTCCCTTTTTGATTATTTTATTTAAAATTATCAAAACTAAGTAGAAATGCAAAATAAGGCCGGATTCAAAAATAACTTTATATATATTTATAGATGACCGGAAAAGACAAAACATATAGAAACACTAAGACCAATAAGAAAAAGAAGGATAGTCCCTATTCAGAATCTGTGAAGTCATAGGCACTCTTCTTTTTCTTCGGTTGCTGTTGCCTGGTCTGTTGGGAGGATCATTGCCTTTTAGACCGGGACCGCAGTTGTTCTTCGACTTCGTCCTCGACTAGGTCGGCTTGCTGCGAAGTACCCGTAGTGACCGGTTCAGAGATTTCATTGAACATCTCGGCTATCTGAACTTTCTTAGGAGCCTCCCTCTGTCTCTTTTTCGGTGCTGAAGCGGAGGCGGCCGCCTTCTTCTTCTTCTCGTTTTCCTTTGCAAAAGCGTTTAGCCTCCGTTCCTCCCTTTCAAACCGTTCAGCATCCTCTGCAGCTCGAGCGGCTACTTTATCAGCAAACCCTGGGAACATGGCCTCTCCTCTTTGAATTCGCGCGGCTTCCACTTCCGCTTCGGTTAATTGAGACGATCGCGGCGCCTCTTTATCTTTGCTAACTTCGGCGTCCAGCGCATCCTGGACCCTTTTAGCCATTTGAGCATCAGCCTCTATAGCCGCGGCGTCCGCGTTCTCCTTAGCCTTTAGAATTTCGGCCATCTGTTCGGTAAGTGCCTTTACTTCGGCCACGAGACTCTCGTTTGTCTTTTCGAGTTCTGAGACCCGGTTAATTGTCGTGTCAACCCGTTCGAAATCCTTCTTTAAGTCGGAGGTCACACCCTCAAGAGTTGCGGTTCGCTGAGCCCATTTGTCGCGCTCACCGGCCTCTTCCCACAGTCCGGTGCCGAGTTCTGTGATTCGTGCTTGATGTTGATCCAGAAGCTGCTTTGTCACGTCGGTGAACTTCAGGGCCGAATCAATTATGTTGTTGCATCTATCCTTGAATGGTTGAAGCTTGGACACGTCGTGTTCTTGTACGCGGTCATCGATCCGCTCCGATATGGATGTTTCAAGCTTTTGAAGTCGGTCCTCAACCCATTCTTTAGCAGCCCATTCTTTAGGAGTGTCCGAAGCGGTGACTTCCGGTGGTGGGGGAGGCGAGTGCTCGGTGGGATCTGGATCGGCTCTTTCACCGGGATTTATCGGTGCAGCATTTTCATTTGGAGGTTCTAATTGTGCCGCATCCTCTAAGGTCGGTACCTCAACCTCTAATACCGGTACCTCAACCTCTAATACCGGTACCTCAACCTCTAATACCGGTACCTCAACCTCTAATACCGGTACCTCAACCTCCCTTGGAGGTGTTGGACAGTTAACTGGAAATTTTTCGATTACCGGAGCAGTATAGACCGGTACTTGCTTTTGGCTGCATATCGCTTCCAGCCGCTCTATTTCTTGAAGTATTTCCATTTTGCCTTTCGCAAGCTTTGTTAACACCCGCGGCGCTACGGTGTCCACCGATCCCCCCTCGTTGTACTCTTCCTTAATTTTCCGGATGCGCTTTCTTAGTTTCCGAAGTTGGCTTCTCGGTATCAGGAGACAGGTTCGGCTTTGTACCTCCTGAATTGTATTGGATTTTGTGAGGCGCAACATCAGGTCCTCTACTTCCTCCAATTTGTCGATGCATTCCTTTTGCGTGAATTCCGGTAGGATTTCTTTATATTTTGTACTGAACCGGTGCTCATGCCACTCCAAATATAGGTCTATAACGTCCTCGTCTCGCTTGTCAATGCCCTGAAAGATTTTCTGGGCTAATTTATCGGCCTCTGCTTCTTCGGCCTCCTCCCTCTCCGTGTTGTAGCCTTCATCATTGGCTACTTTATCAACCCCGTCTTCACCCTCGGTGGTCTCAGGATTGGTGTATGGTTCGGCATCGTTTGGACTTCGAGCCGACTGATCGTCGTCATTGACCGTTCTATTATCGGTCCTTTCCGTGTCGGTTTGCTCAGAGGCCCACTCCTCATCTTCTGTTTGTTGTGGTGGGTCTACGAAGGTTATCTTTTCTTTCCCTTTTCCTCCGGTCTTTGCTTTTGCCGGGGCATCTTTCTTTGCGGCTCTCTTCTTTCGGCCACCTGTGGAACTGGAGGCCGGCTGCGTTCTTGTAAGGAATTGCCTCGATCTAATGAGGCAACGTTTTGCTACCGCAACACCGGGACCGACGTTGAGATTCAAGTGGAGGAAGATCTTACCGAGGGGCACGGCGTATCCCCACGACCAGGTTGAATCCGGTTTCACCATGTCCATGAGGTTGCCGAACACTGATCTTGCCTAGTTGACCTCTTTTCCTTCCATCAGACCGATCAACATCTTGATTTTGTCTTTGGTAAGGTTGCTGAAGTTTCCTCCCCTCGCCAGTATCGCCCTGGCGAAAATGTCACATGCCGGGATATACTCCGGCCTCAGCATTTGTTTACTCTCGGATGTAGTGATCGGCTCAGTGGTTGCCGATAAAATGTGACAAGCCGCCTCAAAGGTGTCATGGTCTATTTCTGCCGTTGCATCCTGGCCGGTTGTTGGGAGATGCAAGCTCTCGGCCACCAATGCTTCGGTGATCTCGATTTGGGAGCCGCAAACCATCGCGATGATCCTGTCGTAGGCGATGATTGCGGTGTTGAAGAATTCTTCGACCGCATCTTTATAAATTACGTGAGGACCGCCTAGGAAATATCCCAGACCGGTTTTAATCAGCCGATCAATAACTTCCTTCGCCTCGGTCGTCCCATTCAGCCGGATTTCCTCGAAATCCACTTGAGAGTAGAGTTTGAACAATGCCGAATCACGACCCATGTTAAAGAGTTTGAGAAAGTGAGAGAGATAGCCGCTTCAGATAGCCGCTTCAAAAAGAGTTAGACAGCTTAGAGAGAGAAAGTGAATTCGCGTGAGAATGAAAGAAAATGACCGAGAGTCCCTTTTATAGACGCGGTTTGGAAGCCCAACCGTCCCATCATTAATGGGCGGGAATTTTCCCTCCAAAGTGAAAAGTCGCCAAACTGTGCGCGGTAAAGCGAAAACTGGGGGCGGCAATTTTGGGCGGGAGATTTCCCTCCAAAATCCTTTTGCCTATGTCATGGATGACGCATTCTTTTCTTTGAGGCCGAATGATTGAGCGGTTTCTAAGTCTAACCAGACATTTTGATTTGATCAGAGTGTTAATAGTTTTAAGCAGATTTTATAAGACCGGATAGGAACGCGGCATAGTTTGAAGATCGGTTACTTAGATAAATATTCAAAGAATTGAGAAGACACTGTCATTTAAACTGAAGTGATAATGGAATTCAAGAAATAGCAGATGAAGAAAACCGATTATAAGATTCGGTACAGAGATAGGCATACAGAAGCAATGGAAAGTATAGCCTATTCAAAAGACATTCTCCAGAGTCGTTCTCTTGCCGAATCACTGTTGAGGATGTTTGAAGAGGAGGCCGGTGTACCCGGTCCGAACTCTGGTCGGTACCCAAGGATCAGCTTGCTGATATGCGGTGCATACCCGAGACCTTTCTTGGTCAGCACCATATTCTTTAAGTTTTCCCATATGACCGATGACCAGTTGATGGCCGATTTGCAAAGAATGTTGGTCATGAGATTGTAGGTATTCTTGGAATACCGTTGATTAGGTGATTGACACAGAATGGACCGGGTCACGATTTCGAGCAGTAGCTGACCGTGACTATCAAGTTGGGTTTTTGGCCCAAAGTGTTCCACCGGAGAGGAGGTGGCCGACAGGTATTGTGCGGTTTCAGATCCCGCACGGTCCTGAATAGTCGGAAAATCAGAGAAACCTTCAGTGGGTAGACCGAATAGTGAGGCAAACTCAACCTCGTCGATCCAGAACGTGTGGTCTCTGACAGTAGAGACGATGTATTTTTCCCTGATGCAGGTGCTTCGAAAGAAGGCCTTGACATCATCTATAAGAATGGGACCGGCCTCTTCAAGAAACGGTTGAAGACCGGTTTCAGCAAGGGAGTCATACATGAATTTCTGCTTAGTGGTGCAATCCCTTATGTCCGTGCAAGATTCGAAATCGATGCATAAAAAGTTTCCCAGAGTTCTGCTCGGCATGGTTTCGGTATAGAGAAAGAGAAACGGGATTCAAGAACAATAAAAGCGATTTTTGTGCTTTTGGATGTGATAAAATGAGTAGAGGATGGCTCCTTATATAGGATCGGTTTTGGAGGGAATATCTAAGCATTGATGGTCAATTTTGTTTTATTAAGGAAAGGAATCTTTACCTTTTCAAGGCGCATGGGGAAGTGGCAAATTGCAAGGCCCTAGGTAAATGTCAGTTGGGAAGTAACCAGTTCGGTTGGATATTAAATGCGCGGGTGGTTGGGAGTTATCTCATTAATTGGGATTATCTCATTAAATGCATTTAACACATAACCGATATTGATTAGATAGAAACCGAAAATGGTAGAGACAATGCCGAAAATGACATACGGGAACGATGAAGTCAAGAAAAACACAAATAAAACCGAAGTGGACATGGATGAAGCCGATATGATCAAATTTGAGTTGGTTAAGAATTCATCCGGTACATGCTGCAAAACGACCGGATGCAGGAAGGAGTAACTTAGCGGGCGCGGGGATTGACTTCACGAGGGGAATTGAAGTTTCTCCTCCTCCAGGCTCTCTCAAACCGATCATAAAATGAATCGGTTGTCTCTCTGGTTAACACCTGGGCCTGGTTCAAATCCTCGCCAGGACAGGTTGGAACACCAAGTTCCACCAGAAGGGTGCTTAATTGGGGAATAAGACCGACCGACCGGATGTTAACCATCCAGATTAGGGTGTCGAATAGCACCCGGGACCAGTTGACCGGCGTGCTGGTGATGATGGCCGCCATCATGTTGAAATTCGCCGCGCAATATGTGTTGGTGACATCTCTTCCAAAGATGCCCCTTCCTATTACATCGTTGAGGAGCTGATACTCAGCCCTCAGGAGAGACTTAGAGCCATGATCATCAACAGGCTCATCCGACCGGGCAAAGGAGAGGGAGACCTCAGCCTTAATGTCGGCCGGAGGATTGAGGTCTGTGATCTCTTGCTTAGGCAGACCGAAGCACCGAGCAAAGTCCTGCTCGGTGAAATCGAAGATTATACCACCAACCTTTGATTGGATGTAGGTATCAAAGTGGGGTGTGCCCCGGAATACCCTGGCGTTATAGTAAAATTCCAAGACGGATTCAGGGTAGATAGTTTGCTTGTCATCCAGAAAGTACTGGAGGCCAGTATCTTCCAGTTTCTTGATCATCCGATACACCTCATAGTGTTCGGTACTAGAGCAGGATTCAAAATCGACTTGAAGAATGTTTGGGAATTGAGACATGGTTAGGTTGCCTTAGTGAGATGATTTGTTGTCTTGTGAATGTTTGAGTGTTGTGGTGAACTTTTGCTTCACTTAAATACTAGTTTAGGGCTATCCTATTGTCTAGGCATTAAATGGGATGACATCTATTAACTGCAGGATAGAGGATATTGCATAAGAATAGGCATGTTTGCAGTCTAGGTATCGGTCATAGGCCTGGACTGTGAAAGATATCAAAAGATCTTCACGTCTTTTTAGGCGCGACCATGTTACTTTGAAAGGGTAATGATGCAGAGCAGATATCCTTAACCTCTGATAACTATTCCTTTTCTGTTTGAAATTCAAATAATCTAGGGTAACCTGCTTCCGAACCGGTCAGGTATCAGTTGTTCATCCCGATGCGGTTATTTGGTGCATGCACCAAGTAGCCGGTCGGTTTACTCTATCTGATAGACTGGGCGGTTCTTCCACAGACACCTTGAAGATTCGAAGTTCAACAGTTTAGGAAGAATTATCGGTTTTGTCTGTCTGAACCGGCTTCCCTTTAAGCATCCTTTGGAAGGATTTGGTTAATATCGGTTAAGCCGAGAGTAAGCCTGAATTGAGAAAACTTAGCTTCTTGTAGCGGCTTTGTGAAGATATCGGCTACTTGTTGATCGGTCGATACATATTCCAGCCGGATATGCTTCAGCGTGACATGCTCCCGAATGAAATGATGCCTTATGTCGATGTGCTTGGTTCTGGAGTGGAGAACCGGATTGTAGGTGATCGCTATGGCACTCGTGTTGTCGCAGAAAATCAGAGATTCTTCGGCTATGATGCCGAAGTCCTTCAGCTGCTGTTGGATCCAGAGGAGTTGAGAACAGCAACTTCCGGCCGCCAGGTATTCAGCTTCTGCAGTGGATGTGGCCACAGATGTCTGCTTCTTGCTATGCCATGAAACGAGCCGGTCACCAAGAAACTGACATGTTCCGCTGGTGCTTTTTCTGTCAATCTTACACCCTGCATAGTCTGCGTCTGAATAACTCGTTAGATTGAAGGACGAGTCCTTTGGGTACCATAGACCGACATCAGGTGTGCCCTTTAGATACTTCAGTATCCTCTTTGCGGCTGTGTAATGGGATTGCTTTGGATTTGCTTGGAATCTTCCACACACACCAACTGCAAACAGGATGTCCGGTCTACTTGCTGTCAGGTATAATAGGGAACCGATCATGCCCCGGTATGCAATCTGGTCTACCGATTGGCCTTCATCATCTCTGTCCAGCTTAACTGATGAGCTCATTGGAGTAGCCGCCGAGGAGCAGGTGTCCATACCGAATTTCTTTAGCAGCTCCTTGGTATATTTAGGTTGACTGATGAATGTTCCTTCCTTGAGTTGTTTAACCTGAAGACCTAGGAAGAAACTTAATTCTCCCATCATACTCATTTCAAACTTGTCAGTCATCATTTTTGAGAATTTGTCACAAAGCTTGGGGTCAGTGGAACCGAAAATAATGTCATCTACATAAATCTGAACGAGTAGGATATGTTCCTTCTTTTCAAATTTGAACAGTGTCTTATCCACCGAACCGATGGTGAAATCATGCTCTAATAGAAATGCGGTTAGTGTATCATACCAGGCTCTAGGTGCTTGCTTTAGACCGTATAAAGCTTTGTTCAGCCGGTATACATGGTTTGGAAATGCAGCATTTTTAAAACCGGGTGGCTGTTCAACGTACACTTCTTCACGTAGGTCACCGTTCAGAAATGCACTTTTAACATCCATTTGAAAAACCTTGAAGTTTTTGAAAGCAGCAAATGCAAGAAAAATCCTAATGGCTTCAATTCTGGCTACAGGAGCAAATGACTCTTCAAAATCAATGCCTTCTTCCTGTTTGTAACCTTGAGCCACTAATCTGGCTTTGTTCCTCGTGACCAAGCCGTCCTCATTGAGTTTGTTTCTGAATACCCATCTTGTTCCTATGACCGATTGATCTTTCGGTCTGGGAACTAAGTACCAGACTTTACTACTCTCGAACTGGTTTAGCTCTTCTTGCATTCCCAAGATCCAATCCGGATCTGACAATGCTTCATCTATTCTTTTCGGTTCAATCTGGGATATGAAAGCTGAGTTAAAGTATCCTTCCAGAAGTTGACTCCTAGTTCGAACAGGTTCTGAAGGGTCACCTATAATTTGCTCAGGAGGATGTTTACTATTTCTTCTGAGATTCAGTTCAGGGGTGTCTACCAAATTACCGGTAACTTGACCAAGGCTAGACATGTCGGTAGGCTGAACGAGATTGTCAGACCGACCGACTTCCTCGGATTGGACCGAAGTGTCAGCTTCCTGTTGTGGAACAGCTTGATCCGGCTGGGTATCAATGATACCCATTTGGTCATGGACAAACCGCCTGAAGACCGGAGTTTCATCTTCACTATCAGAATGAATATCGTTATTTTCCAGTCTGTTGTGTAGATCAAAGCATGAAGCAGTATTGCTTTCAACCGATTCATCGAAAACAACGTGAATTGTTTCCTCCATGGTTGCAGTTCTATTATTATATACTCTATATGCTTTACTTACTGACGAGTATCCTAGCATAATGCCGGTATCGGTCTTTGCATCAAAAGCGGTGAGTTGGGTTTTACCATTTATATGAATATAACATTTGCAACCGAAAATCCTGAGGTACTTGAGTTTAGGAACTCTGTTAAAATAAACCTCATATGGTGTTTTGTTGTGAAATCTGTTTATCAAAGACCGGTTTTGTGTATGGCATGCAGTGTTGATAGCCTCAGCCCAAAATTTCTGAGCAATGCCAGAGTCGGCTATCATGGACCGTGCGGCTTCCTTGAGAGTCCGGTTTCTTCTCTCGGCCAGGCCATTTTGTTGAGGAGTCCTAGCACTAGACAACTCGTGTCTAATGCCGGATTCATCAAGATATGCAGTTAATGTACTATTAGTAAATTCGGTACCTCGATCACTTCGAATGCTATTGATACGAGTTGATTTTTCATTTTGCAACCGCTTAAGGAGTGTGATCAGGTTTGATACAGTTTCACGTTTAGATGGTAGAAATATTACCCATGTATATCTAGAATAATCATCAATAACTACCATGGTGTAAAGCATACCTCCTAGGCTAACGACCTGAATTGGTCCAAATAAATCCATGTGAAGAAGATCTAGGCATCGGCTAGATTGAATATTTCTATTACTCTTAAAAGATGACCTAGTTTGTTTACCCATTTAGCATGCTGAACAGACCTTATCCTAGTTAAATACTATATCAGGAATACCTTCAACTAGCTTTTTACCACGAATGTAGTTTAAGGTTTTCATGTTTAGATGGTTTAGTCTCTTGTGCCATAGCTAGGTTTGATCAGTCTTAGCTATCATGCATATAGGATATTCTATTCTTGTTTTCCAGTCTACCTTATAGATGTTACCTATCCTATTTCCGGTTAGTAGTACAATACCTTGAGAGTCCTTAACTAAGCATGCATGTTTAAGGAATTCTACCGTGTATCCGGCATCACACATCTGACTAATACTAAGTAGATTAAAACGTAGGTTTTCAACTAGAAGTACATTATCAATAGTTAGATTACCATGGACAATCTTACCCTTGCCCACAGTTTTACCTTTTGAGTTGTCACCGAAGGTAATTAGAGCACCGGTTACTGATCTGATGTCGATTAGCAAATTGCTATTTCCGGTCATGTGCCTAGAGCAACCGCTGTCCAAGAACCATTCGGAGTTTCCTAGCCGTTTCTTTTGATCCTGCAAAATGTACATATTTACAACTGTTTGGTACCCACATTTACTTGGGTCCACATGCGGTTAGTCCCTTAGGTACCCAAACTTTAATAAACCGGACGGTCTTCTTTGCTATGGTTTTAACTGTCCTTTTTACACTTGGTCTGGTATATTTCGGTTTTCCTTCAAATTTCCTAAATGGTGATGGTCTTTGATTCGGTGATCTATAGTTTGACCTACGCGGTTCAGGGAAATCTTTCTTATATTTGAGGATTTCTGCTTTTCTTTTCTCAAGGTCAAGCCATGAATCGGTTGGGCCAACGTAATCGTATTTTAGCTTCTCTTCCCTATAATATGCGGTTTCCTCTTCTTCAGCTGTACAGGTGCTCTTAAGAAATTTTATAAAGGGGAAGTTTCCTTTTGTAAGCCTTGCTTTCTCTATGGGTTTTCGGTCTTTAGAGCTATTCCCTGTGTATCCAAGACCACGCTTACAACGAGGATGCCTATAGTGTTTATTCATATTCTTTACTATATCGCTAGATCTCTTATAGGCGGCCATCGTATATTGAAATCGGGCATTCTCTTCCTCAGTTAGTTCTCTAGTCGGTTCACTAGGTTGTTCGGTCTTAAGATCTAACTCGGTTTCTATAGTATGGGTATCATCAGATTGTATGACCTCCGGTTCGGTTATAATGGGTACCTCTGGTTCTTTTGGAATAGGTACTATGGGATCGGTTCTAATGTTGAGATGCTTGGGTAGCATGGTTAGTAGGTTCTTATATTCTTCTACCATGTCATTCAATGCATTGTATAACTCATCTTTAGTAAATTCCTCACAAGGAGAGTCAAATACCTGTTCCTCATTTGCCATGAGGCACGTGAGTTCATCGTCACTGTCACTGCGAGCCCATAAACTTCCTCCATCGTCGGCTATCAGTGTTTTCGGTACCTCACTTCCTTCACCGGCTTGTTGGTAATTGTTTCTGTCATTTTGATATTCCGGTTTCTGGGTGTCCCTTCTTGGTTTCCTGCACTCCCACTTAAAATGTCCCATACAGTTACAGTTGTAGCATCTTACATTGGATTTATCACCATAGTAGTTGTTTGTCGGTTGGCTCCTTTTCATGAACCTCCCAAACTTCTGTGCAAGCATTGCCATGGCATCCTCAGTGAACTGTTCGGCGGTTCTAATCGGTGCGGGTGCAGGAACCGGTATCGGTGCAGGGGTAGGAGCAGGTGCAGCCGGTTCTGTAGATGTGATTAGTGCTCTGGTTGATGTTGAGGCCGAGACTTCCTCTTCGGTCCTAGATCTCATCTCGAATTCGTATGCCTTTAGATCTTCGAATACGTCGTATAATTTCATCTTACGTAGGCTCTTTGATTCCCTCATTACCATTGTCTTTATATCCCAGGCACTTGGAAGAGATCTCAAAGCCTTCATAACTACCTCTTTGTTCTCATACTTCTTGCCCAGAGTTGCTAGTTCATATAACACACCAGTGAACCGGTCACTGTATTCCTTCATAGTTTCTCCTGGTTTCATTTTGATGCTTTCAAACTTCTGTGTGGCCATCATTATTTTGTTCTCCCTTGTTCTTTCATTTCCTTCAAAGATCTGGATGACCGTGTTGCATGTCTCCTTCGCGGTTTTGCAATCTCTGATCTTGCAGTATGTGTTTCTGTCTACGCTGTTAGAGATCCGGTTTCTTGCATGGTTGTCCAGATTGTTCCTTCTCCTATCTTCAGCCGTCCATTCTTTTCTATCTTTATCAATGAATATCGGTCCTTCGGTCAGAATGGATTCCATTTCATCATCCAAGGTGACTAGGTGCAGGTGCATGCGTGCCTTCCAGTTGGCAAAGTCATCACCTTCTAGCATTGGAGGCCTATCCTGATACATGTTTGCTTGAGTATTGAAACTAACTGCTCTGATACCAATTGTTAGGATCTAGGTCGCCGCTGGTGGACCGGGGGTTGGACCGGTTAGCGGTTCTTACTCGTAGGGTGGTGGTTAATCCGATTAGAGATTAACACCGGGGTTTCAATACTACACAACCTGTCACAAACCCTTGAACTAGGTTCAAGTGCGGAAGAGGTTTGCTTTCAGGTTGAAGCGGCACGCTTGTATGATAGGCACGGTCGGTTTCGGATGATGAAGATTTGGAGATGGTGGGTCGGTTTCGGTAATCTGGATATTCGGTATAGTTAGTGTAAAGTCGGTTATATAATGAAGCCGGCAGAAAGTAAATAACACAACAGATTTTATGGATGTTCGGAGATAAAACTCCTACGTCAACCCTTCTTCTCGAAACCGCGAGAAGGATATTCACTAAGGAATACAAGTACAAGCCGATCGAGACTTATTTCCTGCTCGATAACACTCTTACAATTTACACCGAAATTGTAAAACACACTTTAACTTTTAACACTTAGGCTTTCTGAAACAGCACACTCTTATCACTTGTAGTAAATGCTCTTAGCACTCGTTATCCCAATGTATGTCCCGCATTTACTCGTCTGCAACTGCCTCCTTTTATAGGTGAAATATGCCAACGGTCATATTTCACTGCCTTGAATCTGATTGGCTGATCAGAAGTGCAGTGATTCAGTGTTTCAGAGGTTCAGACCTGCGGTCGTCTCCTCAGACCTGATGGTCAATCTCAGACCTGGCATTATGTCTCAGACCTGGCGGTCTGTTCATTCGGTGTGTAAGACAAACCTGTCGGGTTTGTCTTTTACTTGATATAAGCACTGTCTGTTTGGACAGTTGTTTGTACTTTGAAGATTTCCTTTCTGGCTTATCCCGAAGTAGAAGGATCCGGTAGTACTGTTTTCTGCAGCCTACAGTCTTTCCTCAGACTTGCATGAATATGGAAGTATTCAGTCTGTTCCTTTGGTATCATTCTCAACAGATACCCAAAATGTCTTCTTGTACTAGTCGGTCATTTGACTTGGCCGAATGTGTTTTGGTAGTGATGTGACCGGACTTCTTCCGGTTATTCTTGTCTTGTGGATGATCGGCTGTTTGATGGTTCCGGTTTTGAGCTTTGGCCGATCCTTCCTTTGTGCGGTCACGTTCCGAATACTCTTGATCGGTTTGGTAGCTTGACCGGTTAGGTTTCTTCAGTTGGTTCTCTTGTTCATCCGGTCCGGTTCCTTGTTCCTGTAGGAAAAGTTTATTTAAGTTAGGTTTATTTGAACCGGTCTGAATTTATCTAACACAATGCCTTCTTCCTATTTGTATCCTTGTGCCACTAATCTGGCTTGTTCCTCGTGACCAAATCTTCTTCATTGAGTTTATTTCTAAATACCCATCTTGTTCTTATGACCGGTTGATCTTTCGGTCTAGGGACTAGGTACCAGACTTTGTTACTCTCAAACTGGTTTAGCTCTTCTTGCATTCCCAAGATCCAATCCGGATCTGACAATGCTTCATCCACTCTTTTTGGCTCAATTTGGGATATAAAGGCGGAATTGAAGTATTCCTCCAGAATTTGACGCCTAGTTCGAACAGGTTCTGAAGGGTCACCTATAATTAGCTCAGGAGGATGTTTAGTGTTCCTTTTGAGGTTCGGTTCAGGAATGTCTACCAAATTACCGTTTACTTGATCAAGGCTAGACATATCGGTAGGCTGAACAGGGATGTCAGACCAACCAATTTCCTCGGTTTGGACCGAAGTGTCAGCTTCCTGTCGTGGGACAGCTTGATCCGGCTGGGTTTCATCATTACCTATTTGGTCATGGACAAACCGCCTGAAGACCGAAATTTCATCTTCACTATCAGAATGGATATTGTTATTTTCCAATCTATTGTGTAGATCAAAGCATGATGTAGTGTTACTTTCAACCGATTAATCGAAAACAACATGAAGCGATTCCTCCACGGTTAAGGTTCTATTGTTATACACTCTATATGCTTTACTCACTGCTGAGTAACCTAACATGATCCCAATATCGTTTTTTGCATCAAAAGCAGATAGATAGGTTTTACCATTTATGTGAATATAGCATTTACAACCGAAAATCTTAAGGTACTTAAGGTTGAGAACCCTGTTAAAATAAACTTCATAAGGTGTTTTGTTGTGAAACTTGTTAATTAAAGACCGGTTTTGTGTGTAGCATGCAGTATTAATAGCCTCAGCCCAAAATTTCTGAGCAATACCCGAATCGGCTATCATGGACCGTGCGGCTTCCTTGAGAGTTCAGTTTCGTCTCTCGGCTAGGCCGTTTTGTTGAGGAGTTCTAGCACTAGACAACTCGTGTCTAATACCGGATTCATCAAGAAATGCATTTAAAATGCTATTTGTAAATTCGATTCCTCTATCACTCCTAATACTGTTAATGCGTGTTGATTTTTCATTTTGCAAACGTTTAAGTAGTGTAATCAAATTTGATGCGGTTTCAGGTTTGGATGGTAAGAATATTACCCATGTATACCTAGAATAATCATCAACAACTACCATAGTATAAAGCATACCTCCTAGGCTGATGACCTGAATCGGTCCAAATAAATCCATGTGAAGAAAAGATCTAAGCATTGGTTAGATTGAATGTTTCCTTTACTCTTAAAGGTTGACCTAGTTTGTTTACCCATTTGACATGCTGAACAAACCTTATCCTTATTAAACACTATGTTAGGGACTCCTTCGACTAACTTTTTACCGCGAATATAGTTTAAGGTTTTCATGTTTAAGTGATTTAGTCTTTTATGCCACAGCCAGGTTTGATCGGTCTTGGCTATCATGCATACAAGATATTCTACTTTAGTTTTCCAGTCTACCTTGTAAATATTTCCTAGCCTATTTCCGGTTAGGAGTATGGTACCTTGAGAATTCTTAACTAAGCATTCATGTTTGAGAAATTCTACAGTGTAACCAGCATCACACATTTGACTAATGCTTAGCAAGTTAAAACGTAGGTTTTGAACTAAGAGTACATTATCAATTGTTAGGTTACCATGGACAATCTTACCCTTGCCCACAGTTCTACCTTTTGAGTTGTCACTGAAAGTGATTAGTGCACCGGTTTCTATTCTGATGTCGGTTAAAAGGTTGTTGTTTCCGGTCATATGCCTGGAGCAACCACTGTCCAAGTACCATTCAGAGTTTCTCAGCCGTTTCTTTATATCCTGCAAAATGTACATATTTACAACTATTTGGTACCCACATTTACTTGGGTCCACAGGCGATTAGTCCCTTAGGTATCCAGACCTTGACAAACCGGACAACTTTCCTGGTCAATGTCTTAACTATTTTTCTTGCACTCGGTTTTGAGTCTTTCGGTTTTCTTAAGAAGGTCTTGTATGGGGGTGATCTTTGGTTTGTCCTATGCAGTTGTGGATTTGCTCTCCTATTTTTGAACAGGTTGGCTTTTCTTTTCTCAGGGTGAAGCCACTTCTCAGAGTCAGTTGGACCTACATAGGTTAGTTTTTCTTCCGTATAATAGGTAGTTAATTCCTCTTCAGCGGTTAAGGAACTTCTGACAAAGCTTACAAAAGGTAGATCATCCTTTGAGAGCCTTACTTTGTCTACGGGTTTTTGGTTTTTGGATCTATCGTTTTTGTATCCTAAGCCAAACATGCAAAAAGGGTGTCTTTTATAACTACACATCTTTCTTACCATGTCACTAGATCTTTTATATGCGGCCATTTTATACTGGAGTCGGGCATTTTCCTCCTCGGTCAATTCTCGAACTGGTTCATTAGACCGTTCGGTCTTAGGTGATGGTTCAGGTGCTAGCTCGGTTTCTAAGGTAGGTTTTCATCAGGTTCTATGATCTCTGGTTCGGTCAAGATGGGTACTATGAGGTCGGCTCTAAAGTTGGGTTGCTTAGGTAATAAGGTTAACAGGTTTTTATATTCCGCTACCATATCATTCAATGCATTATATAACTCATCTTTAGTAGATTCTTCACAAGGAGAGTCAAATACATGTTCCTCATTTGCCATGAGGCATGTGAGTTCATCATCGCTGTCACTGTGAGCCCATAAGCTTCCTCCATCATCGGCTATCAGTGCTTTCTGAACCTCACTTCCTTCACCGGTTTGTTGGTAGTTATTTCGGTTATTTTGATTATCAGGTTTCCGGTCATCTCTCCTCGGTTTTCTGCATTCCCACTTGAAATGTCCCAAACAGTTGCAGTTATAACATCTTACATTAGATTTATCACCGTAGGTGTAGTTGTTTGTCGGTTGGCTCCTTTTCATGAACCTCCCAAACTTATGTGCAAGCATTGCCATGGCATCCTCAGTGAACTATTCGGCGGTTCTGATCGGTGCAGGTGCAACCGGTTCTGTGGATGTAATCAATGCTCTGGTTGAGGTTGAGGCTGAGACTTCTTCTTCAGTCCTAGATCTCATTTCAAACTCATATGCCTTAAGGTCTTCGAATACATCATGTAGTTTCATCTTGCTTAGGCAGTTTGATTCCCTCATCACCATTATCTTTATGTCCCATGCACTTGGAAGAGATCTTAGCGCTTTCATGATGACCTCCTTATTATCATACCTCTTGCCAAGAGTTTCTAGCTCATCTAACACACATGTGAACCGGTCACTGTATTCTCTCATTGTTTTTCCCGGTTTCATCTTGATGCTTTCAAACTTCTGAGTAGCTGCCATTACCTTGTTTTCCTTGGTTCTTTCATTTCCCTCATGAATCTGTATAACCGTTTCCCATGTTTCCTTTGCGGTTTTGCAGTCTTTGATCTTGCAGTACGTGTTTCTGTCCACACCGTTGGAGATCCGGTTTCTGGCATGGTTATCCAGGTTGTTTCTTCTCCTATCTTCATCTGTCCAGTCCTTCCTGTCCTTATCAATGATTATCGGTCCTTCGGCTATGATGAACTGCATTTCGTCATCCATGGTGATTAAGTGTAGGTGCATCCGTGCCTTCCAGTTGGCAACGTCATTACCTTCTAGCATTGGGGGCCTATCGAAAGACATGTTTGCTTGAGTATTGAAACTAACTGCTCTAATACCAATTGTTAGGATCTAGGTCGCGGCTGGGGGACCAGGGTCTGGGCCGGTTAGCGCGTCTCACTCAAAGGTGGTGATTAATCCGGTTAGAGATTAATACCGGGGTTTCAATACTACACAAACTGTCACAAACCCTTGAACCAGGTTCAAGCGCGGAAGAGGTTTATTTCAGGTTGAAGTAGCACACTCACTAGATAGGCAGAACCGATTTTGGATAAGACAGGTTTGGAAGTTGTTGGGTCGGTTTTTGGATCTTAGTGATTCAGTTTGAGTAGTGTTGAATCGGTTATAGCGGTGTAAATGGGTTAGTACAGATCGGTTAGAATGTAGAACAGGCAGAAAGTAAATAACAAGACAAGTTTTTATGGATGTTCGGAGATAAAGCTCCTACGTCACCCCTTCCTCTTGAAACCGCGAGAAGGATATTCACTAAGGAATACAAATACAATTCGATCGAGACTTATTTCCTGCTCGATAACACTCGTACAATTTTAACCGAAATTGTAAATGCACACTTCAACTTAGCGCTTAAGCTTTCTAAAGATAGAACACAATCTTATCACTTGTAAATTAATTGTCCACTGTGTCCCACATTTACTCCTCTTCAGCTGCTCCTTTTATAGGTGAAATATGCCAACGGTCATATTTCATTTCCTTGAATTTGATTGGTTGAACAGAGGTTCAGTGATTCAGACCTGGCGGTCAACCTTTCTTACCTGGCGGTCTAATCTTCCAGTATGTAGGACAAACCGGCTAGGTTTGTCTTTTTCTCAATATGGTGACTGTCGGTTAGACAGTTGTCTGTACTTGGAAGATTGTCTTTCTGATTTATCCTGAAGTGGAAAGATCTTGTAGGACGGTCTTCTGCAGCCTGCAGACTGTCCTCAGACTTGTATGAATATGGCAATGTTCAGTCTGTTCCTTTGGTATCATTCTCAACAGATACCTGAAGTATCTTCTTATGCTGGTCGGTTATTTGTGTTAACTGGATGGCTTCCGGTTATTCATTGGCTTCTAAATAACCGAATGTCTAGTGTTCCCGGCCTTCTTGTCTTGACCGATCTTGCCTTCTTGTTCGGTCAGGTTTTTTGGATGGTTTAAGTGTTTGACCGGTTGAGTTTCTTAACCGGCTCAGTGATCTGACCGGTCCGGTTCTTTGTCTGTTCCTGCATAGGAAGTTTATTTGTGTTAAGTTCTATTAACCGGTCTAATTTTATCTAACAAGAATCAATTTTATGAACCTCTTCCTCAAGAATTTGATCTCTAACTTTAATAAATTTCAATTTAGAAGTTCCAACAGAGTTATTAATTACTGCTCTCAAAGGTTCCCGCATATTTGGTAGAGATGCTAACAAAATCAGTGCACTAACTTCGTCCCCAAAATCAATCTCAACAGATAGCAGTTATTTCACAATTGTATTGAATTTGTTCAAATGAGTAGTGACCATCAACCATTCTTAAGTAAAAGAGTCTCTTCATTAAATGTACCATGTTGTTAGCAGATGGTTTCTCATACATATCAGAAAGAGATTTCATCAGACCCATGGTGATATTCTTCTTTGCTATATTGTGAGCAACCGTCTTGGCTAGCGTCAATCGGACAACTCCCAAAACAAAACATGTCTATCAAGGAGTTTTCATTCAACTTCATCCATTTTCTCTGGTTTCTCACTCAAAGGAACATGAAGCTTCTTTCTGCAGAGGTAATCTTCAATCTGCATTCTCCAGAAGGCATAATTTGTTCCATCAAATCTTCCAATCCCGTGTCCTATACTATTCTCGCTTGCTATCGATTCCAATGCTTCGATCTAGACTAGTAGCTCTGATACCAGTTGTTAGGATTTCGATTCCCCAAATCTGACCTACTTGAAACGATATGTAAAAACACAAGTAAAGAAGAACACAATAAGACACAGATTTATAGTGGTTCACTCAAATGATCTACGTCCATTTCAGCCGCCACCAGATTTCACTATGAAGAAGAAGAAGGAATACAGAGTTTTTGCATCACACTTTATCTCTCTAGATTTTTGTCTTCTCAATGTAAACCCTTAATAATAACATATTTATAGGGTAAACATTCAGGTAATAAAACCTAAACAACTCTTGGCCAGGCCCAAACACAAACCCAAATACAAACCCAATAATCTCTAATTAATCATTATAGAGTTTATTATAAGTGAAGACTCTATAACTCAACAGATTCCACCCCTACCGTTTACTTTTCATCAAACTAATTATTCATAAAAAAAGTACCACAACATTGCTAGCTGAAGAAGCTAAATGATCTACCGTAGGGTTATATGCAAGTAGGAAAGTGTGTCTCGAAGCCGAGAAAGGGTTATTCTTATTAGATTTTATCAATGATTGGAATCATTATTGCTTGGAACGTTTATGGTTAAATGATGGTGTGAAGAGAGGTATCATTAAGTCACTAATAGGAACCTTTGGTTGTGGCATATATTGTTTTAGTGAGACTAAAATTTGGAAGATGGATCAATGAATCCTTAAGGATCTATGTAATTGACGGTTGTGTGATTGGGAGACTCTTAATTCTATAAGGGTATCGAGTGAAATTCTTGTGGCATGGAATAAATACATGTATGAGAAAATAAATATTAATTTGGGTATATACTCGGTTAACGTTCAATTAAGAAATTGAGAGGATAATTTTCTATGGATAATTTCTACGGTTTATGGACCGATTCTATCACAATTTAAAAACATAGTTCTTTACTGAAATGAAGAACTTGGCGAGTCTTTAAGGACTTACCAATTATTTTTGTGGGTGACATGAACAAAATTAGATCCCCTACTGAAAGGAAATGGGTCAATAGGTTTAGTATCCTAATGCACGAATTCTCAGAGACAATTGAAAATCTTGAACTTATCGACTTGCTTTTAGAAGGTGGTCAATTCACTTTTAGGAGAGGTAATGACAATGGGGTCAAGTTCATTCTCGTATCAATAGATTTCTAATTAGTGAATCTATTTTTCGAGGATTTTCTAATATATTTCAAAAGATCCTTCCATGGAGTTGTTCAGATCACCGACCGATTTTGATGGAACATCGTATGATGGAGAGAACATATCCACCATTTAGATTCGAAAATAAATAGTTGATTAAGGAAGACTTTATACCGCATGTGCAATCATGGTGGGTGAGTCAGACATCAGTTGGTTCTCTATCGAGTAAACTCTCTGTGAACTTAAAGAATCTATGTAAACTTTTCAAAAGTTGGTTCGTGGGAGACCATGCTTTATTTTGTGTTAAAATAAATGACTTGCGTAATGAAATTAATGGCATTGACGGGGTTGAGGAGATTAGAGAACTCTCCGTTCAGGAGGTTAGTTCTCAGATTCATATTGTTAGTAAGTTGCGTGATATGTATAACGAGGAAGAAATTGAGGCACACTAGCGAAGTAGAGCTACATGGATAAAATTTGGAGATAGAAACACAAATTTTTTCCATGGAATCTCTCTAATGCGCAAACAATGAATAATGTGATTAATTTGATCTCGATAGAAGGAGAAATTCATGATAGTGAACCAAAAATTTCTACGAGTATTGTCAAAATTTATAAGAATTTGTTTAAGAAGCCATTTAAGGTTAGACCTAAATTGAATGGTATTATTTTTATTCAATTAGTTTAGCGCAAAAAGATATGTTGGAGGCTCGGTTTAGCGCAAAATGATATTTTTCGTTTCGTGTCGGACCGTGTCGTTCGTCCTCTATGTCGTGTTGTCCGTGCCGCATGTTTATTTTATTTTATTTTATTTTCTACACAAACACAAAAATACCACAATTAATATTTTCATTATTTTCTTTTGTCCACCCAGACTTATCTGTTTTATTCATTCATTTATTTTTAGTTATTTATTTTTATTTAAAATATTCAAATTTTAATTAACTTGGGCAATAATTGATACTACATTATTCTCAAATTAATTATTTTATTTTTTATACTGTGCTTGTTTAGATTTTAAAAATTATTTTTATTGATTTAAAATTTTTAAAAGTTATAAATTTAGGGTGTAAAATAAAGATTCTACACGACCACTAGACCATCCTCGAACCTGACACCTGAATAAGACCCTAACTCGGACTTGGACTGTTAAACCCGAGTCTTGACCACTGGACTTGAAACCGCACTACACCCATTGGACCATCGCATGGACGTTGACCGCGTAAACCCTAGTGCTTGAATTCGAAATCATATTATCTGGATTATTAATTCTAAATCGAAGATATGTCTTTTAAAACTTTAATATGAATGGTCGATATTTAAATAATTATTTTTTATCTGATTACGACGATTACAGTGACATTGATTTCTTATTGACTCACTATCTATTATCATATATTTAATTAATCTTTATAATAGTTTAACATATTTAATTAATCCTTATAACTCAAAATATATATACTAATATTCATTCACTTCATAATCACTCAATTTGTCATAATTATATTTTTTCATTTAGTTTTTTTTTTTTTCATATTCATCGTCTTTTAGCTATTTTTGTGAAGTGAAGATTTTTTTTATCAAATATTAAAGTTAAAGTTAAATTAATGTAAGAAAGTCAAAATTAATACAAGTCATCTCTCTAAAAAATCAATCAAAGACATGTAAAATTGGAAACTCTATAGATCAAAGATCTCAACAATCTGAGACTAACTAGGTCACAATTGATGGTAAAGTCATTCAGACAAAACTTGTTGAAACCAATGACAAAATAAAATAACTTACAAAAACTAAGGATACACAAAATGAAATATATCCAACAATTTGTTGTGACGCACCCTCTCGTTCAAGATGTTCTTCAACATTTGATCGAATGAAGAAACAAGTTATTTTTGAAAACCCATTGTGGTTGATATGGGGTCGTTGTGGGACGAAATAAGTCATATGTGGGTAGTTCGTCTTTTCCGTGCTAGTATCCAATCACCACTCAACATTTTCAACTAACAACAAATAGAGAAAAAAATGAAATAATTTAGCCTTGTAAAATAGAACGCGATCGACATTAGGAATACGGTATTACTTGGTTCTAATTGTTATATCTATATTCAACAAGATTCAGTTTAAGATAATTGGGTCAGTTTGCACTCACCAAGATTATAACTTGTCATTACAAATTTCAATGAGAATCAAACTTGAGACCTGAGTATTAAAAAATACGTCAATAAATAACAATCCATATCTAATAAAAAATCAATTAGATACCATCTTTTTTTCAAATCCATATCTCATCCAAATTCACGCGTGTATAAAAAATGTAAAAGAAGTGATGTTTCTAAATATTATTAATTCACATGAAATTGACGAGAAACATAAAAAAAATCCCAATATATAGAAAACTAACCAGAACAATGTAAGGAACAATACTTCTATTTGGAGTTCCTTCAATTTGGTGATAAAACTTTGCATAAATAAAACTTGTCCATAAAGATCTACAACTATGACTCCTATAGAAATTATACTTTAAATTCCCCTCTCGATTTAAAGCTCAGTATGACCCATAGTCAAAATATAACGACATTAAAACAAAATATCAAAACTTAAGATTTGTTAGAGGGGTTGAATCGATATATGTAAAAAAACATTGACAAATGTCAGAATTAAGAAATAGAGGCGAGGAGACTTAATATTTTATTAGGGTTTATTTGTTTCAGTAAGGGAGGTTCTTATTTATAGACATCTGAATTTAGTTTTTAAAATATATCAGAGTAACATAATATTGTTTATTTATAATAAATATATTAACTATTTATTTTTTAATATTAAAATATTTTAAATAAAGAAGGGGGCATATTTAGAAAAAATATTAAATCACAAATATATTTTCATGTGATTCTCAGAATCACTTTTTAATAAAGTAAAAAGTTAAAAGAAATTTATTTTTATTTAATAAAAAAGTTTTTTTTAAATAATTATTAAGTAAAAAGGGAAAATAATTTTTTTTATTTAATAAAATAGTTTTTTTTAATAATTATTAAAGTGAAAAGTTAAAATAATTTGTTTAATAAAAAATATTTTAAATAATTATTAAAGTAAAAAGTCAAAATAATTTATTATTATTTAATAATATAGATTTTTAATAATTATTAAAGAAAAAGTTAATTTTTTTTTTGTATTTAATAAAAAAATATATAATTTAATTAAATAAAATCTTTCATGGGTACATAAAATAAAATTAATATTTTTATAAATTTTTAGATTAGGATAAGAACTAATGGATCATTTTTTTTTTACCAAATTATTTTATTTTGATTCTTAAGAAATAAAAATAACATAAAAAGTTTTATCTAATTAAACTATATATTTTTATCAAATAAAAATAAAACCAAATTTTATTTTAATAATTAATTATTTAAAGAGATTAGATTGAAATGGGAATAAAAGACCATTTATGATTTTTTAGTTTTATTTTTAATAGCACAAATGGTGCCATGATATACATAAAATATTATTTATATATAAATATTTTAAATACAAATAATATTATTTAAATTTAAATAATTTTGAATTTATTTGAATTTATAAAAAGTAAGTTAAATTCAAATATGATGTTTACATATATTTTTAAATTTGTAAAAAAAAACATTTAAAAGAAAGATCTAATTAGGGAGGATCTAGGGGTTCAAATGTTTTTAATTATTTTTACGGTAAAAATATGATTTAACTATTAAATTTTTAATTTTTTTTAAATTTAATTAAATATTTATTTGTCTAATTATTAAAGAAATGATAAAATACACATTATCCACTATTTACATTTTTTTTTATTTTTTTAAGTTTATCACAAATTAATTTTAAGCCCACCACAACTCAAATACCTATAATCGTCCTTAAATCTAATGTACATCAACTAGTCATATAAATTGAAAACGTGCATTCATTATGTACTACTCGAGTCTAATATTACCTATATTTATTTGAAAAAATAAAAATATTAAAAAATCAGTTACCAATTTATTTAAGTTTTTTTTATATTTTTTACATCTATATTTATTTTGATTATTTAATAATCAAATTGAATTAGAATTGAGAATAAATAAATTATTATAATGGATAACTCGACAAATAAAAAAAATATTTTAAATATATATATATATATATTTATATATATATATATATAATTAAAAAATATATGTAGTAATAAAATATTATTCTTTTCTAGACAATGTCTTATTTTTTTATAATAATAAATTATTATAATAGATAATTGAATAAATATTAAATAAAAAATTATATGTTAATAAAAAAATTATTCTTTTTATAATTTTTTATGGTAATAAATAAGTCTTAAATACATTTCTCAATAATTTAAAAATTAACATATTTTGTTAAATTTTTAATTTATTTTACATATTTTTTCTTTAAATTATTTTTCGCAAACATTTATATATATATATATATATAATTATTATTTTTATTAAAAAATAACATTAATTATTATTTGTAGTCTCTCAATTTATTTTTTATAATAATAAATAAGTTTAGAATACATTTCTAAATCACTTTAAAACTTAACATAATTGATTAAATATATTTTAAGATATGATAAATATAATTTCTTAATTTTGTTTTTGGTATGATTTTATGCATTTACTTACCCTTCGTGGACGTACTTTGTGGTCTTAAAAAATGTATTTTTCAACATTCGATGACAACTTTTGGCATGATCTTAGGCATTGACTCACGCTATGTAGACACAAATCATTGGATTTTATCACCAATGTTTGTGTTACTCAAGCCGACATTCTATTACATATTTGACATGATTTTAGGCCATAACTCATTAGACGAACCTTTAAGTTTTCTCACTAGTGTTTGCGTTACTTAATCTGACATTAACTCATCATAAGTTAAATTTTGTAACTAATATATTTTACTATTTATTATTTTCTATCTCATTATAATTTTTATTTTCTAATATATAATATAATATATATATATATATATATATATCATTCTAATTTAAAATATTTCTCTTCTAATTAATTTTTTAATATTTAATAATTATAAAATGTTACATATTTATTTTTAGAAATATAATATTTTATCATATTTTTCTTAACTAAAAAACATATAATAAAATAAAATTGCTAAATAAAATTTTGACTTTATTAGTTTATATTTTTTTCTCTCCTCACATATACATTCGAATACATCTTTCAGCATGAGCTTAGGCCTTGACTCACCCTTCGTGGACTCAAATTATTGGGTTTTTCACTAGTTTTTGCGTTACTTAATCCGACATTCCCTCTGTGAACGAACCCTTAGGTATCTCACAAATGTTTGTTTATTAAGTCATCTTCTCACAATGTTTGTCATTGTTTACTCAAGCTGACGATATCGCTTCTACTTCATCCATCACTATTATATATTATTCTTTAAGTCAAATTCACACCCACATATAATAATTACTTTTAAAAAGATTTGAACATTGGTCTTAAATATGAACCGTGAATACTTTAATCGCTAGACCAAGTAAGACATTTGAAATTATTTTATAATTTTGTACATGTATATATGTTTTGTAAATTAGATTTTATAACTAATGTATTTTTTAATTTCTATTTCATCATAATTTATCTTTAAATTATTTTATAACATATATATATATTATTCTAATTAAAAATATTTCTCTTTTAATTATTTTTTTAATTTTTAATAATTATATAATATTACATAATTTATCATATTTTTCTTAACTAAAAAACATAAAATTTAAAAACAAATACTAAATAAAATTTTGTCTTTTTTAGTTTATATATTTTTCTCTCATCATATATATATATATATATATATATATATATATATATATATATATATATATATATATATATATATATATATATATATATATATATATATATATATATATATATATATATATATATATATATATATATATATATATATATATATATATATATTTCGTAAGCATTAAAAATCTACACTCCAATTTATAATATTAAAATAATTATTTTGAATTATTTTTAAATAAATAAGGTCAGAATAATTAACCCTATGACCTAAAGCTTATTCAAAACAATTAATTAGTGTGTTAATTAATCAAATTAATTAATAGTTAAGGCCAAAATAAAAATAAAATTATTTGGGATACATGTTGTACCCATAATGTCTCAAGATAATTTTAAAATAATTGAAGGACAAAAATAATTAATTTTGATGATGAATTGTTGTATCAATTTCATCTAAAGTGAATTATTATTTAAATCTTAAAAATATACAAAAACAATAAAATAAAATAAATTGGGAAAATATTTGTCATATTTATTTTAATATTTTGTGTATTTAAAAAGAACAAAATTAAAGCCAAAAGGGTGAAGGAAAAATCAATTTCAAATAAATTTATAAGGATTTAATAAAAAAAATTGTAATCGGGTGTAGCCGAAATAAATGAATATATTACAGCAAGAGTCGCATCCATCAGATGAATGGTTGGTCTTTATCCGACACTCCAAGCGCTTCCACATAGCTAGTTGTATCCGAGCAGCAGCGCGCACGCAAAGAAACATACGTTCGTCTTCCCGAGTGCTGACGAAACACCAGGAACTGACATAATGCTGACAGAGTGCCTACGGAACGCTGGAAAGCTCTCAAAACGATGTCGTTTTGAGCGCCATCTTCGTCTCCAATGCGACCGCCGTCTTGATAAGCTTGAACAATCGTGGATGATTTTTTCTGTTTGGAACTTCCTCCATAGTCCATCATTTCGGCTCATATAAAGCCTAAAATGATCACCCTACGATGGTGATCATTTTTTCCTATCAAAATAGGGATGAAAAACCTTATTCTGGCGAAGACTGGTCAAGAATAGTCAAAAATCATTTATGGATTTTGGTTAATTCAAGCCACTAGGAGCTTCAATCGACATTGGGACAGTATAAATACATTCCCTAAGGCCATTCCAAAGGCAACCAACCAACACAACCCTCTTAAATCGAAGAAATTCGGAATCCGTCATTAAACCTTGAAGTTTTCGAATTTTTCAAAATTTCTGTTTAAATCTTGAAAGCTCGGATCTGTGCATCTAGAAAGCTTCCATAAGGATTAAGTAGTGTTCTCCAATCCTTGGTAAGGTTACAATTATCCTCAAATTCATATTCACAGTTTGAATTTGAAAATTTTATATTTCAAATTACAAAAGCTTGTATGCGTGCTGTTTATTTGATTTTATGATTGAATATTGATTCTAGTATCATTTAGAAACTATCTAGATTATGATAGAATCGATGTATTGATTTAACAAACAAAATCCCAAATTTGAATTTTCAAAATAAAAAAAAATGGGTTTGCTATTTTTGGGTTAATTCGATTGAATCACAGCCCAAAAAGCTTCCCAACATGATTGTAATGATGTTGTGTAACTATTTGGATCATGTTTGATCCATCCCGATCATGTTTGGTCAAAATCAAAATTTTCAAATAAAATATTTTTTTTTGATGTTCTTGAATTGGTCAAAATGAATAGGCACTGTTCTTGTTTTGGTATCAATCAAGTCTATGTGATATAAGTAATCTATTTCATAACTCCTTTCACTTCAAAACGACTTTAAAATCAAAAACCCAATTTTTGATCATAAAATGTTTTGAACAAATTGATCATCATATAGGTCGATTGATACCTTGAGATGACGATCAATTTGTTTCTAGGAACTTTTTGAAGCCACCCAAGATCCTGGATCAGAGAATCAGAGCTAAAAAAAGTTGATTTTCAAAAGTGTGCTCTTGGTGTTCTTAGACCGAGTCCTATTGTACCGAGGCCGGGAGTTAGGACCGTGAATTCTCGGTCCTGACCTAGACCAAGGACAGATAAACTAGGACCGAGACTTAGGACTGATGTTCTTGAGCTAAGACCGAGAAATCCGATTGAAAATTTCACCTAGGACCAATAAAATTAGGACTTAGGACCAATAGGTCTTACTTGGGACTAAGAGGTCTGACTTGGGACCAACAAAAATAAACTAGGACCAAGACATAGGACCAATGTTCTTGAGTTAGGACTGAGACCTTGAACTAATGTTCTTGAGCTAGGACCGATAAATCCGACCAATGATTTTCACCTAGGACCGAAAAAATTCGGACATAGGACCGAGAGGTCTGACATGGGACTAATATCCCCAAGACCTAGGATCGAGAAATCCAAACATAGGACCAAGACTCCCGATACCAAGGATCGAGGATCTTAGCCTAGAGCTAGCCCTGGACCAAGAGGTTTATACACCTCGACCGAGAAAACCTAGCCCTTTGGTAGTCTAGGACCGATAAGTTTTTATATCTAGACCGGTAAGATCAACTAAGGATTGAGTATCCTTAACATCTCGACCGAGAGACTCCGGTACTCAAACTAAGAGCTCCCGAGCCCAGACTGAGGGTCTCCGGTCCTAAGGCACGTTTGGTTCCACTTTTCAAAATCCAAAATTATTTTTGTAATTTGGGACTCCAAATCATTTTCTAAAATATATTTTAAATATTTTTAGGATATTTCCACAAAAATATTTCAACAAGGGCCTATTTTGGTGTTTTTTCTAAACCATAATGCCTTTAAAAATTACTGATATTCTTCAGGTATTCCACCTAGTTATCATTTGCAACAGGTACCAACATTTAAATATTGATGCTTCAATATTTTAAATAATGCTAAAACTTAGAAGCATGACTAAGACCAGAAGAATAATCGGTTAAACTAAAACGTGATACAACTAATTTTAAGTCAACTTTATAAGTAGAGACCGTCTTAAGAAAGTGATTTAAATCCTTAACAAGATTTCTATCAAATCGTTTTCCTAAACCTTCATCAATAGCCTTACCCCCGTCTCTATTGATTAAGCCGATCCTTTCACCTACCTATGTGCAATTTTAACCATAAACTTCTAATTTCGAATTATTTTTAATATATCAAAATGTTTCGGCCCTTGGACTATTTGTTCACGTCCAATTAAACCCTTAAACTTTATATATGTCTAATTTTGGTTCTAAAGTTCCAATTTAAATATTTTTTAGATTCCTTAGGGCTTGTTTAGTTCTATTTTCAAACCAAACAACATTGTTTCATTAATTTGAGCATATAAATCATTTTAGAAAAAATCTAAAAATTCATGGATGGTGAAAAATACTATTTTCTACAAATATTATATTTTTTTATAATTTTTAGGTCCCGTTTAGAAAATCACCTAGTTTGAAACGCTCATATCTTGAGCTCTAAAGTTCAAAAAAAATTACATAATTTCTACATCATGTCCACATAATTATTTTTGACCTCCATGAATATTTCAGAATTTTCGGAGCATTTTTGAAAAAACACTCATTTTAGCAGTGTCATATCGGTAGTCCTGTAGCTCTAAAAATTTCAAATTCGAGTGCAAAGTGCTCCCAAAAATGTGGTCAACTTGAACAAAGACATTAAAAAATTCAACATATTTGAAAAAATTCTTGATTTCAGTTGTATCAAAAACGGGGCTCCGATTCTCCTTCCAACCCTGAATCCAAATCTTCTTAAACTCGTGTACTCTTTCTTACAAGGATTCATAGTTTGAACTCAGCAAGAAAATCCCAAAAAACATGAAAATTAGCGGATTCACATTGATGTTGACATGTGCCCGAAGAGTATTTAGAGTTTCATTTACGTTGTCTTTTGTCTATGAATATGGTTATTCCACTCAAACTCAAGACACTTTAGTAGAAAACTTTTAGAATTCTAAACATCTTAAATATCAACACTTTGTCTTAATCTAATTAAAACATAAATTCATCTTTAATCAATGAATACGGTTAATCCCTTAGATTAGACACAAGGTTATAATATAAACAAGCAATAGAATCTTTAACATATAATTTAACGTGTAACGTAAATTCGTAACGAACTTCCCAACTACATTTGAGTACAGACTATCCTTCGAGATAGGCGCATAAGACATAGCGCTACCACCCTTCCCTATGTGTAACCATGTACTAAACCCTTAATCCGTGAATACTCTGATTTCTTTTCTTTAGTTTCTTTGTGAATTAACTAAAGTGGTGACTCTTAAATTTAATTAGATAATTACGCTTACACATATACAAATCTAAAACTTGTACGGGTCAATCCCAAAAGTTTATGATATAGAACTCCACTTTGGTTTCTCATCTCAAAAGATAACACAACATCCTATATAAGTAGTCTTCTTATATACAATTTGTGAGATTCAAGTGGAAGGTAAGTCAAGGGATTCTATAGTATAACTTCTGTAGAAAAAATATTTTTCTAAAACAAGTGCATGTGTTGTGTTTACCATTCAAGTCCTTTAATATGTCCCCTCCATACACGTATCACTCGAAGGGATATGTAAGGCATAAGAACAAATAATTTCGGATTGCATAGAACGTCCTTAAAGACGGAAAATTGGAATGAAAAATAAATCTAGAGTTAGGGTACACAACATTGTTTCAATCCTTTCAAAAACAAGCGCCAGAGAGCTAAAAAGATTATTCCATCTACACTTTCCTTCGCTCGGAGGAGATTTCCCCTAGTTCTCTACATTTAGCTTTTTAGAGAAATTCAATTTTATGCCCAAAGTAGAGTATACTTATTCATACTTTATGTCTCTTCAAGGACAAATATAATTAATTCATATATAGCCTATCCTGTTCAAGATGATCACCTTATCACATACATTGTACTGTAGTATCATTTCAAAGGCATGAGACTCCTCATGGATGATAATCATTTTATCGTCCTACATGGTCTTGAAGAAGCCACCTCATACGGTACATTGCCTATCTTTCATCAATTCAGAAGGAGTAGGGAAGCCACCTCATACGGTACACCGCCTATCTTTCATCAATTCAGAAGGAGTAGGGAGATATCATGGAGATGTATAATTGTCCAGGAAGACGGGTTCATACATAATGATATGTACATCAAATATCTTGACATGTGGAATGAAGTATATTGCATCAATCTCCTACACAATTGAATAAGTCTCATTGATGAAATCATCAAAATAGTGAAGAGGAGAAATACTTTGGATATTTCACGGTACGATCGACACGATCAGTACGAACGACACGATCAGTACGAACGACACGATCGACACGATTAGCACGAACGGAAAGAGCAACATTGTCGACATGGTATCAAGGTCGCGGTTGCTATTCGCTCAGGGTTTCTTATCAAATCAAGAACATGTGCACAATCGGCACAATCAACAAAATAAACACGAATGACACGGTATCGACTCTAATAACTAGGTTTTTCATTCATCTGCAAAGTTTGGTTGGAAGGTTAAGGTTTCTAGTTTACCATGTTCTGTAATAGTTAGGGTTTCTTTTTTAACATATAATGTTATTACTTTATTTTGTTGTGTTCTTCTATTCATCTAAATGGGAAGAATGAAAAGCAATAAAAATAAGGAAGTCAAAGAATTTGTGATGGAAGGTTTAAGAGAGGTAACTAAAAAAGAAATCGATAGGATTGCTAAAGAGATTATCCATGAAAAACAGGAATGCAACAAAGGTAAAGAACCAATTGCTGATATAAATTCTAAAGAAAATGCAATAGGAAAATAGGGGAAAATGAAGGTATATGAAAGGTTGGGTACAATGAAAGAGCAAACCTATTTGGACTTAAAAATCAAATCACAAAACTATTGATGTATGCAAATAAAGGAAAGAGTGTGCTAAAAAAAAGGAAAATACAAAAAAAACAACTGTCAAATTGAATATACAGTATCTTCAAGATTAGAATCTACTAAAAAAGGAAGAATACGAAAAGATAGTTAATTGGTTAGTGGAAATAATGAGGGAGCTAATGAAGCACCCAAAATCAAAGACCTATACACAATCAGGAGCAATTCCAACTGGAAGGTAAATAAAGTCTGGAAAAAGAATGCCGAAAAGAAAGTAAAAGATCATGAATACAAAGGTCAAATCTACTTGGGTGAGTTTAAAACAAAAGTTGAGATTCTCAACTCTCCTTTTGAATTTAAATTTCCCACTGAAGTGGAGGAGAAACGCGTCTAAAAATGGGAAAATGTAGTTGTTGGGAACTAAATAAGAAAGAACAATGTTTCTTTCCCAAACACTAAGAATTACTAATAAAACAATGGAGCGGAAGGGACTAGAGTTCTACAAACATCCATGATCTCTACTCTCTACAATTCAAAAAAGAACGAACTTGGATGATATTATGAAAATTGGGCATACTTATATTGGATCAAACTATATGTAGTTGGAGAGATGGTCTAAAGAATTGAGACTTTTAAGGAAGCCAAAGGAAACAACCCAAATATGGTTCAAACTTAAGAACATCCAGCACACATCTATAATGCAGAATCTCTAAGTCACTTTTCGAGTCTATTGGAAAACCATTATAAATGGACCCAATTTGATAGGATCGACTTTATCAATAGAGACGGGAGTCTGGAGATTGATGAAGGCTTATAAAAAAAGGTTTGAAAGAAATCTTGTTAGGGATTTAATTCACTTTCTATTCTACGCAAACCCTTGTAAAGACTTGAAACAAAATCAAGTGCAGAAATGTTTACTTAGGTTTGAAGCTTCAGATCAAGAATGAGAAGATGACAGAAATGAACAACACAGCAGTTTGTTTATGGATGTTCGGAGCAAACTCTCCTACGTCACCCCTTCTTCCAACCACCGGAAGGATTCACTATAATATGCTTTGAATCAAATACAGTTTACACGAATAACTCACAGTTGAACAGAACAGACTCTGTTCAACTTACAATATTATGAAGAATATCACTCAGCTAATACAATGCTTTGATTCTAACTCTCTCTTGATTAATACACAGTACAATCAGGAAAGAAACTCACAGTATGAATATTCAAAAGCTTGATTTCGGAGATTCTTCTCAGAATGCAGGCAAATAGAGATAGAGAGATTGTCCGTTGTCCTTAGGAATCTTTAAATATGAACAAGTACCAACGGTCGAATCTTCCTATTGATACGTGACACTCTACCAATGGAACGCCTCCATAGTACACAACAAACTCTAAATACAAGGATCGTGGCCGTACAAAACAAGTAGTGAGAAGGATATTCGCTTACGTGTCATTGGTTGATTGGTTGCGTCTGGCTATCGTATTGATCTTCACTAAAAAGTGGAGCAGAAGTAGCATACAGCTATAGCACGTGGGTAGGCGGGTGCTAGCTTCAAGCAACTACTTAAGCAAGGCATTAAAAGTATTTCAATTAGACGACCTCGTTTAATGAAATCAAACGTCTTCGACTAATAACAGAGTCCATTAGACCACCTGGTCTAATGGTATTAGACTTACGTCTAATTATAATCACTTCAGACTAATTTGAAGGAGTTAGACTGCACTTCTAACTTTCATAAGTTAGACTGCACGTCTAACTTTCTCTTTCCATTAGACTGCACGTCTAACTCCACGAGTTAGAATGCACGTCTAATTACGGTTCTACTTCAGACTAGTCTGAAGGAGTTAGACTCCACGTCTAACTTTCACAATGCATTAGACTTGCACATCTAACTCCACGAGTTAGACTGCACGTCTAATTACGAGTCTATTAGACTGCACTTTTAACTCCACGAGTTAGACTGCACGTCTAATTACGAGTCTATGTTAGGATCTAGATCGCGGCTAGCAGACCGGGGTTTTACCGGTTAGTATTATAACACTCAACGGTTGGCGTTTAATCTGGTTAGAGATTAACACCGATTTCAATACTACACAAACTGTCACAAACCCTTGAACTGAGTTCAAGTGCGGAAGTGGTTTGTTTCAGGTTGAAACAACACACACATAGGATGAATAGAGATAGGATTTGGAGAATATCGTTTTGGAGATTAGGAGGTCGTTTTGAGGTTTAGTGAATCGGTTAGAGTGATGTAAGTCGGTTAGGACAGTACGAGTCGGTTAGAAAGTAGAACCGGCAGAAAGTAAAGAGCAAGACACAGGTTTTTATGGATGTTCGGAGATAAAACTCCTACGTCACCCCTTCTTCTCAAACCGCGAGAATGATATTCACTAAGGAATACTCAACCACACTACACAATCAAGACTTATTTACTGCTCGATAAACACTCTTACAAATCTCACAGAAATTGTAATCACACTTCAAATGCACACTTAAGCTTTTAATCTTGTAGAGAGATAAACACAGCTTGTAATTTGTAACTTGGGTTGTTGGCTCTTAATTATCGTGACTGCTAGAACTACATTTACTCCTCTTCAGCTCCTTCTTTTATAGGTGAAATGTGCCAACGGTCACATTTCTTCAACGAATACCTTCAGGGTAATCCTTGAATCTAATTGGTTGAGCAGAGGTTCAGAATTGCATTAATTGCGGTTTAAGCTTCCAAGGCATGGAGCATACCAACTTCATTTGTCTTTTACTTAATATGGCAACTGCCGGTTGACCAGTTGCCTGCATCTGGAGAACTGCACCTTTGACTTGTACCAGAATGATAACTGTTTCTTCAGACAATCTTCTGCACCCTTCAGAGTATCATCAGACTTGTATGATTGTAGCAGTGTCACAGTCTGATCCTTTGATATCATCTTCCGCAGATACTCAAGTTGTTAGTTTGCACCAATTTGTAGATTGTACTTAGTTTGATAATCTTGACTTCTTTCTTTAAGTAGTCTCTTCATCGGTTTTCGGTTGAATACTGCATTTCGGTTTAGGATGTCTACCGTTTGTTTATAGCTTCAGGTTAACCGGATAACTTCCGGTTTTAGATACATCCTCTACTTCTTCTTTTAACCGGTTTGATTACTTGATCGGTTAGATTCTTGACCGGTCAGATTCTTGACCGTTCAAGGTTCTTGACCGTTCCTGCACAGGAAATTTGTTTTTCTTAAGTTCATATTTTAACCGGTCTAATTTATCTAACAATTTCTCCCTTTTTGATTATTTTATTTAAAATATTCAAAATCATGTAAGAAGTAAGAAGTAGGCCAGTTGTTTTAAAAGTTTGTTTGGCAGGATTTTTGAAAAACATTTAGAAAAATTTGAGAAAGATTTTGTCTTAGAAAAATTTGAGAGAGTTTTGTCTTTAAAGAAAAATTTTATCTTATCAATTTCTCCCTTTTTGATTATTTTATTTAAAATATTCAAAACCATGTGAGGAATAAAGAAGTAGGCCGATGTCCAAAAATCCTTTATATATAAAAATAGGAGATATTATAAAGTTGACATAAATAACAGATAAATAAAAGTCTATTCCCTATTCTTGTCGTCTTTTGGAATATATCTCTTGAGATATTCAGCCATTATTCCCTTTCCCTGATTGCAAGGATCGATGCCAAGTCCGGAGGAGGATGCTTGACCGCCCGAGGTGCCAGTGATCGGTGAGGCCTGTGCTGGTGAGGGGACCGATCTGAGTGGTAACACATTGACACACCGCGCTCTCTTTATTAGTGGTACAACCTCGTCCTCAACTTCTACACCTTCTGGTGAATCCAGATTGATTGGAGGATCATTGGTCGGTTCAGCAATGACATCTAATATCTGTTGAGTCCGTTTAGCCGCTGTCTTCTTGGTGACCTTTCTTTTTCTGGTGACCGGTCCAGTTGAGGTAACATCCGTTTAGCCGCTGTTCGGAGACCGCTTTTAATGATGCTTCGGTCAGGGCATACTTTTCTTCAAGAGATATCATTCTTTTGAACTGGCCTAGATACCGGATTGAAACAGACCCTCTTCAAGAGATGTCAACCTTTGATACGTTGAAGTAAGTTGTTGAACGGTATGGTTGTGACTCTCTTCAAGAGTCGTTAATCTTTGATTGTGACTCTCTTCAAGAGTTGCTAACCTTTGATCCGTTGAACCGAGACGCTGGTCGGTTTGAGCAAGACCGTCCTCCAGAGTTGTAGTTCTATGTGTCGTGGAGCTGATCAGCTGGTCGGTTAGAGTGTGATTCTCTTCAACGGCTGTAAGCCGTTGGATCGCCGAGTTGATCATTTCACCGGTAGACTGAACCAACCGTTATGACTTCTTCGCCCTTTCTTTCATTTTAGTCTTCCATGGGATGATGGCATCTTGACAGAATTCCTCGATGTATCACTTGACGTGGTCCTCGGTCAATACAGGTGCCGACGATTTATCGGTTTGTGGAGACCCGGGCCGATCGGTGAGTAGATTACCCATATCAGTTTTAATTCTGTTGACTGTGGATTCCGGTGGAGGAAGGGAATTCTCGGATTCTTCCGGATTAGGACCGCCATTGGATTTGGATCCGTCATCATTTTCAGGATGCGATCTTGAAAAATGTGAGGCTTCTTGATGACCGGCTTCCGATTCCAACCGCGTCATCTCATCGGTTAGCTCTTGTTCCTTAGCCTTTAACATTTCCAGCACTATTACATCGAGCTGGTTTTTGTCCTCTTCAGGGACATTCTGTTCATGAAGGTGAAGGATGTGGCCGGAGAGTTCTTTTAACCAGGCATGCGTTTCAACCATCCTTCTTCTTCTAAGAGCGGTGACAACGCTCTTTGTCTTTGTTAGTTCAAACACCGACCTCTCCATTTCCACCAGATTTCCCATTTCTGATGAGCGTGACACTCTGGTAATATGTCGGCATAGCTGACTTCCTCTCGTTGAAGAGCCCACTGATAGTAAACATTGCTCACAACATTAGCGTGCTTGAAGAGCTTCTCTATGATTTGGGAGACAAGTCCCTCTCCCAATTGTTGAATGTCGTCGTCTGCGGTTTCGTGTGCCTCCGATTGTCTGACTGAACCGGATTCATCATCAACATTTGTGGCCGGATTTTCCTCATCGACGACCTTCCCTTTTTCTTTGTCTAACCGATTCTGCTCGGTGTCATTAGAGTTGGTGCGGCTAGAGCTAGTTGCGGAGTCCTCCAGATTCGGAATGTCAGTTCGAATATTTGCCGACTCGGATGTATGAGGAACCGCTTTGCTTCCAGATTGCTCTGCCTCTAAAGCCTTCTTCTTCCTAGACTGTGATTTCTTAGATTGAGTGGATGGTTGTTTATCGGTTGAGGCCTTTGCTCTGCTCGGTCGAACCGCTGTTCTCAGAAAGTGGGTAGATCTTATTATCTTGTTGGAAGGTATAAGAACACCCGGGCCAGTTTCGATATTGGAGTAGTGCATCAACTTTCCGAGTGGAACGACATATCCCGTAGAGTCTTTTGAAGTCGGATCCACCAGCTCACAGAGGTTGGAGAACACAACCTCGGCCCAGTTGACTTGAAGACCTCTAACTATACCGGCTAGCGTCTTGATCTTCCAACCGGTTAGGCTGTCGTAGTTGCCTCCTCTTCCTTGGACCGACTTTGAGAGAATTTCATAGAGTGACCTGTATTCTGGTTTCAGGTCTGTTTTCTTACCGGACACCACTATCGGTTGGTTAGTGTCCGATACAGTACAGCGAACCGCAAGGAGTTCGTCAGCATCCGTGTCCTCGTTGAAGTCACAGCCTTCTGTCGGTAGGCGGAGAGCTTCAGCGATTGATTCCTTTGTAACTTGAAAGGATTATCCACCGACCGTTGCGAATATGGTTTCCACATTGAGTACGGAGGTTTGGAAAAACTCCGTGACCGTGTCTTGATACATGACGAACGGTCCATATAGAAAGTGCTCCGTCGAACCGTTGGTTCGAATTTCTTCGAAGTCTACTTGGAAAATGTGGCTGAAAAGTGTAGACAACGACCCATTTCGATTAGAATGGTTTGGAGTTGGATAGACTGAAAGCTTGGAAGATTAGATGATTTCTAGAGAGAGAAAGTAGATTCGCGAAAGAGAATAATAAGAAGACAAATGAAGATATTTATAGGCAGCGACCTAGAATGCCAACCGACGCGAGTCGTCACATCAAGAAAAGGCGCCAAGCTTTCCCTCCAAAACGAGTTGGCGGTAAGCTCTTAGGCGACAATCCTTTTGGCGGGAAGCCTTTTGGCGGGAAGTGATTAAAGCGGTAAACATTTTAACCGGTAATTAATGAAGCGGTAAACAATTTAACCGGTGGAGAATTTAAACTGATATTTGAATCTTGTAAATTAAACCGATATTTGATTAAGGGTGAAACCGACATGATAATGATGATAGAACCGATATGAAAATCGGTTTGAAATACACATACAAAGTGAAAATTAAAAATTAACCGACTTAGAACCTACAACATACTAGATTCCACCGCTTCCTTGGTGAGAACATTTGAAGGATTCACTGGTGTACCCGGTCCAAGATTTGGAACGAAGGCTCGAACGACCCGGCTCAAATGAGGAGCATAGCCGAACCGTTTCTTTGTCTCGACCATAGTCTTCAAGTTATTAAAGATGACCGATGCCCAATTGATGGGGGTTGAGCTGACGATATAGGTCATCACGTCAAAGTATTTTCTGGTGTAGTTTTGATTGGGGGTCTGGCAGAGGATCGACCGGTTGACGATCTCATGCAAGGTTTGAATGTAGGGAGGAAGGTGGGCTTTAAGGCTGTGGTTTTGAACCGGTGTGTTGGAGGCGGAGAACATTTCAGCGTAATCATCAAATGTACTACCCACCCGTGGTGGAAAGTCCGAAAACTCGGTTGGGAAGTTGAACATCCCGGCGAAAAGGTCTTCCGAGAGAATGATGATATTGGTGTTTACGCTGGAGACGATGACATCGTTATGTATGGAGAAGAACTCCAGTACTTCTGGAAGAAAGATAGGTCCAGATTCCTCTTGGAATCCGCGAAGGCCAGTATCAATCAAAGATTCAAAGAGTACTTCCCTTATTTCAACGTAATCAAGGGATACCACTAAATCAAAGTCGATGCACAAATAGTTTCGGAGGATGGGGTGAGACATTTTTCAGATTTGCTTAGAGATGTAGAATGTTGTCTTGGAGTGGATTGAAATGAGAGTGGGAGATTTCTTAAATAGATTGGAAATGAGAGGGAAAGTAAGAGCATTTAATATGAAGATTTTGTTTTGTCTCATTAATGCTTTAGAATATTTATGTTTTCAAAACGTCTTGGGAAGTGGTAGTTTTGACCGCTTACGGAGACCGAGGTTGAGAATCTAGTTGGAAACCAACTAAGTTTGTGTAGTTTCCCATGCAATTATAATTTAAAGGTACTAGAATTCCATTAAGAAAAAGGTGGATTACAACCGATCAAAAGGAATACATAACCAATTAGGATAGATAAAAATACAACCGGTGCGTGAAGAAAAATGACCGGGTGTCCGAAGGAGTGATTCTTTAGTGGCCGGATGAGGTGATGTTTCTGTTATTTTTCTTCCATGCTTTCTCAATCCGCTCATAGAAGGAATCCGCAGAATCCTTGGTCAAGACCTGGGATTGGTTCAGCCCTTCTCTTGGACAAAGTGGAACCCTAAGTTCGTTGAGTAGAGAGCTTAGTTGAGGAATAAAACCGGTGTGTCGGGTATTGATCATCCAAATTAGGATGTGAAACAGCAACCTAGACTAGTTTACCGGAGTATCGGTCGTTATGGCAGTCATGATGTTAACGATCGTGGTACAGTAGGTATTGGTGACATCCTTTCCCAGGATGGCCTTACCAATGATGTCGTTGAGGAGCTGATATTCGGCCCTCAACTATGACCGTGCACCGTGATCATCGACCGGAGAGTTGGAGCGGCTAAATTCCAGAGATATTTCAGCTTTCTGTTCAGCCGAAACAGACAGATCTGTAAGACCTTCCTTGGAAAGATCGAAGCACCGAGCGAAGTCGAAAACCGTTCCTCTTACCCTTGACTGGATAAGAGTGTCAAAGAATGGAGTGCCACGAAAAACTCTGGCACTGTGAAAGAATTCGGTCACAGTTTCAGGAAATATGATGTGTTTGTCATCTAGGAAAGACCGAAGACCAGGACTCTCTAAAGATTTGATTATCTTGAAGATTTCGTAGTGTTTTGTGCCTTGTGCTGTGTCAAACTCAACTAGAAGAATGTTTTGGAACTGAGACATTTTTGCCTTAGTAGGATGAGATGTTTGAGGGTGTGAATATTTGTTTGATATTCATCTAACTTATATATCAGTTGGGGGGTGATATAAGTGAGTAGTATTATCCAGAGGGTAGCAGGTAATTTAGTTTATTATCCGTAGGATAAAACATCTTGCATGAATTAGGTGTGTTTACAGCCTAAGGGTGTGAGTCATAGGCCTGGACAATGAGAGATATTATATTTTCACGTCTTTTGAGGCATAACTGTTTTGTTTTGAAAAGGAGACTTTTCAGAACAGATATGTCCAAACACAGACAATTGTTCCATATTTGTTGGGAAGCCAAATATTCCAAATTATGTTATATTCGAACCGGTTAGTTTTCAGTCATTGGTCCTGATGCAATTAATTAGTGTAAGTACTAAGTAACTGGTCGGTTTACTATAACTGATAGACAAAGAGGTTTTTCAATAAATACGATGGTAAATTCGGTTTCTGACATTTTAGGAAGAACTGTCGGTTTTGTCTGTCCGAACCGATTTTTCCTTAGAGGTTAAAGGTTTTAAGAAATGAGTTGATTTATATCGGTTAGACCGAGGATATTTTTGAAGAAAGAAAACTTAGCTTCCTGTAGAGGCTTTGTGAAGATATCGGCTACTTGTTGATTAGTTGATAAATATTCCAACCGGATGTGCGTCTGCATGACATGTTCCCGGATGAAATGATACCTTATGTCGATGTGCTTGGTTCTAGAGTGTAAAACCGGATTGTATGTGATTGCTATAGCACTTGTGTTGTCACAGAAAATTCGAGATTCTTCGGAGGTGACATTAAAGTTCTTTAATTGTTGTTAAATCCATAGAAGTTGTGAACAACAACTTTCGGCTGCCAGATATTCAGCTTCTGCGGTTGATGTAGCAGCCGACGTTTGCTTCTTGCTGTGCCATGAAACAAGCCGATCACCTAAGAATTGGCATGTTCCGCTGGTACTTTTTCTATCAACTTTACATCCTGCATAGTCTGCATCAGAGTAGCTTGTGAGGTTAAAGCTTGAGTCCTTTGGATACCACAGACCGACTTCAGGGGTTCCCTTTAGATATTTCAGGATTCGTTTAGTGGTTGTATAGTGAGACTGTTTGGGATTAGCCTAGAATCTTCCACACACTCTGACCGCAAATAATATGTTCGGTCTACTTGCTGTCAGATACAGGAGTGAACCGATGATTCTACGATAGGCTGTCAAGTCTACTCCATGACCGTCATCATCTTTATCCAGCTTGATTGATGAGCTCATTGGAGTGGCGACAGAGGAACATGTGTCCATCCCAAATTTCTTTAGAAGTTCCTTTGTATATTTGGACTGATTGATGAAATTTTCTCCTTCCAATTGTCTAACCTGAAGACCTAGGAAGAAACTTAATTCTCCCATCATACTCATTTCAAATTTGTTAGTCATCAGGGTTGAGAATTTATCACACAGCTTAGGATCGGTTAATCCGAAAATGATATCATCTACATATATTTGAACAAATAGAATGTGTCCCTTTTTCTCAAATTTAAATAAGGTTTTATCTACTGAACCTATGGTGAAGTCATGATGTATCAGAAATGCGGTTAGTGTATCATACCAAGCTTTAGGAGCTTGTTTTAAACCGTAAAGAGCTTATTTAGACGATATACATGATTAGTCATATCAGCATTTTTAAAACTGGGTGGTTGTTCAACGTATACTTCTTCACGTAGGTCACCATTTAGAAATGCACTTTTAACATCCATTTGAAATACTTTAAAATTTTTGAAAGCAGCAAAGGCTAGAAAAATTCTAATGGCTTCAATTCTAGCTACAGGAGCAAATGATTCTTCAAAATCAATGCCTTCTTCCTGTTTGTATCCTTGTGCCACTAATCTAGCTTTGTTCCTCGTAAACAAATCGTCTTCATTGAGTTTATTTCTGAATACCCATCTTGTTCCTATGAACGGTTGATCTTTCGGTCTAGGAACTATATACCATATTTTATTACTCTCAAACTGATTTAACTCTTCTTGCATTACTGAGATCCAATCCAGATCCGACAATGCTTCATCCACCTTTTTCGGCTCAATCTGGGATATGAAAGCGGAATTAAAGTATTCCTCCAATTTTTGTCGCCTAGTTTGGATGGGTTTTGAAGGGTCACTTATAATAAGCTCAAGAGGATGATTTGTGTTCCTTTTGAGATTCGGTTTATGAATGTCTACCAAATTACCGTTTGTTTGATCAAGGCTAGACATATCGGTAGGCTAAACTATATTGTCAGACGGACCGATTTCCTCAATTTGAACCGAGGTGTTATCTTCCTGCTGTGTGGCAGCTTGATCCGGCTGGGTTTCAACAACACCCATTTGGTCATGGACAAATCGTCTGAAAATCGGAATCTCATCTTCACTATCAGAATGGATATTATGATTTTCCAATCTGTTGTGTAGATCAAAGGATGATGCAATGTTACTTTCAACCGATTCATCGAATACAACATGAAGAGATTTTTCCACGGTTAAAGTTCTAGTATAATATACTCTATATGCTTTACTAATCGCCGAGTATCCTAGCATTATCACAATATCAGATTTTGCATCAAAAGCAGATAAGTAGTTTTTGCCATTAATGTGAACGTAACATTTACAACCAAAAATTTTATTAAAATACCGAATGTTAGGAATTCTATCAAAATATACTTCGTACGGTGTTTTATTGTGAAATTTGTTAATCAAAGAACGGTTTTGTGTATTACATGCAGTGTTGATAGCTTCAGCCCTAAATTTTTAAGCAACACCCGAGTCGGCTATCATAGATCTTGCGGCTTCCTTGAGAGTTTGGTTTCTTCTCTCGGCCAGGCCGTTCTGTTGAGGAGTTCTAGCACTGGACAACTCGTGTCTAATGCCAGATTCATCAAAAAATGCATTTAGAGTACTATTTGTAAATTCGGTTCCTCTATCACTCCTAATGCTATTTATACGTGTTGATTTTTCATTTTGTAAACGCTTAAGTAGTGTAATTAAATTGGATGCGGTTTCACGTTTAGATGCCAAAATTGTGATCCATGTATATCTAGAATAATCATCAATAACAACCATAGTGTAAAGCATACCACCTAGGCTGGTGACCATAATCGGTCCAAATAGATCCATGTGAAGAAGATCTAAGCATCGGTTAGACTTAATGTGTCATTTACTCTTAAAGGTTGATTTAGTTTGTTTACCCATTTGACATACTGAGCAAACCTTATCTTTATTGCATATTATATCAGGAATTTCTTCAACTAACTTTTTACCGCGGATATAGTTTAAGGTTTTGAGGTTTAGATGGTTTAACCTTTTATGGCATAGCCAGGTTTGATCGGTTTTAGCTACCATGCAAACAGGATGTTCCACTTCATTTTTCCAGTCTACCTTGTATATATTTCCTAACCTATTTCTGGTTAGTAGTGTGCTACCCTGAGAGTTTTTAACTAAGCATGCATGTTTACGAAATTCTACAGTATATCCAGCATCACACATATGACTAATACTTAGCAGGTTAAAATGTAAATTTTCAACAAGAAGTACATTGTTAATTGTTAAATTACCATGGACAATCTTACCCTTGCCCACAGTTTTACCTCTTGAGTTGTCACCAAAGACTATCATTGCACCGGTTTCTATTTTGATGTCGGTTAGAAGGTTGCTATTTCCAGTCATATGTCTGGAACAGCCGCTGTCCAAGTACCACTCAGAGTTTCCTAGCCGTGTCTTCATAACCTGCAAAATACACATATTTACAACTATTTGGTACCCACATTTACTTGTCCACGGTTGATTAGTCCTTTGGATATCCAGACTTTAATAAATTAGATAGCTTTCCCGGTTATGGTTCTAATTATTTTTCCTGTGCTTGGCTTGGCATCTTTCTGTTGTCCTAAAAGTGCCTTATTTTGTAGTGGCTTTTGGTTTATTCTATGTGGTCGTGGAATTGTTTGTTTACCTGTTGGCCGGTTGTCTTTCCTTCTCTCAGGATGAAGCCATTTTTCCGAGTCAGTTGGACTTACATATATTAATTCTTCTTCCGGTTTTGAGTCACTTTGTGCCTCATTGTCGGTTGAAGAGCTCTTGACAAATCTTACAAAGGGAAGATTGTCTTTTGTGAGTTTCATCTTGTTGGGACGGTTCCGGTTGGCAGATCCGTTGTCTTTGTATCCAAGACCAAATTTGCATTTGGGATGTCTTTGATATTTAGACAACCGATTCACCACTTCACTGGATCTTTTCCATACGGCTATTCGATACCTGGTTCGTGCATCTTCCTCTTCGGTCAACTCTTGAAATGACTCCTTGAGCTGTTCAGTCTTAGAGGATAGTTCAGGTGCTGCCTTGATTTCTAAGATTTCATCAGGTTGAATACTATCGGTTTCAAGATTGGACTGGCGTGGTGCTATAGGGTCGGTTCTAAAGTTGAGTCGGGTTGGTACTAAGGTTAATAGGTTCTTATACTCTACTACCATGTCATTTAGTGCATTAACTAAATCATCTTTAGTAAATTCTTCAAAAGAAAAATCAAATACATGTTCTTTGTTTGCCATGAGACAAGAGAGTTCATAATCGATGTCACTGTGAGCCCATAGACTTCCTCCATCATCGGCTATCAGTGCTTTCTGAATTTCCCTTCCTTCACCAGTTTGTGAGTAGTTGTTTCTTTGGTTTTGATCATCCGGCTTCCGGTCATCCCGTCTTGGTTTTCTGCATTCCCACTTGAAATGTCCCAAACAGTTGTAATTATAACATATAATATTAGATTTATCATCGTATTTATAGTTGTTGTTTGTCGGTTGGCTTTTCTTCATGAATCTGCAAATTTATGTGCAAGCATTGCCATTGCATCTTCAGTGAACTGTTTAGCGGATTTGATCGGTGCAGCAGCTACAGGTTCTATAGATGTGACTAGTGCCTTAGTAGCGGTTGAGGTTGATGCTTCATCTTCGATCCTAAATCTCATTTCAAACTCACATGCCTTCATATCTTCGAATACATCGTGTAACTTTATCTTGTTTAAGTAGTTTGATTCTCTCATCACCATTGTCTTTATGTCCCATGCACTCGGAAGAGATCTTAAAGCCTTGATGATTGTTTCCTTGTTATCATACTTCTTTCCAAGAGTTGATAGTTCATTTATCACATTTGTAAACCGGCCAATGTACTCCCTCATGGTTTCTCCTGGCTTCATCTTGATGTTTTCAAACTTCTGGGTAGCCATCATTATCTTGTTTTCCTTGGTTCTTTCATTTCCCTCATGAAGTTAAATCACCGTTTCCCATACTTCCTTTTAGGTTTTGCAATCTCTGACCTTATAGAAGGTATTTCTGTCCAAACCTTTGAAGATATGATTTTTGGCGTGATTATCCAGATTGTTTCTCCTCTTATCATCAGATGTCCAATCCTTTCTATCTTTATCAATCTTTATCGGTCCTTCAGACATGATGAATGTCATCTCATCATGCATAGTGATTAAGTGCAAGTGCATTCATATCTTCCAGTTGGCGAAATCATCACTATCTAGCATTGGAGGCTTCATGCTTGCTTGCTTCGGGTTGTTTGAGTATTGAAACTACCTCGCTCTGATACCAATTGTTAGGATCTAGATCGCGGCTGGAGGACCGGGGTTTGACCGGTTAGTACTATAACACTCAACGGTTGGCGTTTATCCGGTTAGAGATTAACACCAGTTTCAATACTACACAAACTGTCACAAACCCTTGAACCGAGTTCAAGTGCGGAAGTGGTTTGTTTCAGGTTGAAGCAACACACACACAGGATGAATAGAGATAGGATTTGGAGAATATCGGTTTGGAGATTAAGAGGTCGGTTTGAGGTTTAGTGAATCGGTTAGAGTGATGTAAGTCGGTTAGGACAGTACGAGTCGGTTAGAAAGTAGAACCGGGAGAAAGTAAAGAGCAAGACACATGTTTTTATGGATGTTCGGAGATAAAACTTCTACGTCACCCCTTCTTCTCAAACCGCGGGAAGGATATTCACTAAGGAATACTCAACCGCACTACACAATCGAGACTTATTTACTGCTCGATAAACACTCTTACAATTCTCACAGAAATTGTAATCACACTTCAAATGCACACTTAAGCTTTTAATCTTGTAGAGAGATAAACACAACTTGTAATTTGTAACTTGGGTTGTCGGCTCTTAATTATCGTGACTGCTAGAACTACATTTACTCCTCTTCAGCTCCTTCTTTTATAGGTGAAATGTGCCAACGGTCACATTTCTTCAACGGATACCTTCAGGGTAATCCTTGAATCTGATTGGTTGAGCAGAGGTTCAGCATTGCATTAATTGCGGTTTAAGCTTCCAAGGCATGGAGCAGACTGGCTTCATTTTTCTTTTACTTAATATGGCAACTGCCGGTTGGCCAGTTGCCTGCATCTGGAGAACTACACCTTTGACTTGTACTAGAATGGTAACTGTTTCTTCAGACAATCTTCTGTACCCTTCAGAGTATCATCAGACTTGTATGAATATGGTAGTGTCACAGTCTGATCCTTTGATATCATCTTCCGCAGATACTCAAAGTGTTAGTTTGCACAAATTTGTAGATTGTTCTTAGTTTGATAATCTTGACTTCTTTCTTTAAGTAGTCTCTTCGTTGGTTTCCAGTTGAATACTGTATTTCGGTTTAGGATGTCTACTGGTTATTTATAGCTTCAGGTTAACCGGATAACTTCCGGTTTTAGATACATCCTCTGCTTATTCTTCTAACCGGTTTGATTACTTGATCGGTTAGATTCTTGACTGGTCAGATTCTTGACCGTTCAAGGTTCTTGACCGTTCCTGCACAGGAAATTTGTTTTTGTTAAGTTCTTATTTTAACCGGTCTAATTTATCTAACAATTTCTCCCTTTTGATTATTTTATTTAAAATATTCAAAATCATCTAAGAAGTAAGAAGTAGGCCGGTTGTTTTAAAAGTTTGTTTGGCCGGATTTTTGAAAAACATTTAGAAAAATTTTGGAAAAATTTGAGAAAAATTTCGTCTTAGAAAAATTTGAGAGAGTTTTTGTCTTTAAACAAAAATATTATCTTATCAGTCTATTAGACTGCACGTTTAACTCCACGAGTTAGACTGCACGTCTAACTCCACGAGTTAGACTGCACGTCTAATTACAGATCTATTAGACTGTACGTCTAACTCTACGAGTTAGACTGCACGTCTAATTACGAGTCCATTAGACAACATGTTTAACTCAATGCATCTAATACCAAATCGGTCAAATGAACCTCATTACAACTAAGTCTAATGAAAACTGATTTCGATACACCTGTATCAAAAACAATTAGACGCATATATAGTCCATTCATCATTTCATCATCAAAAATTCCAATAGTCAAACTATTTCAACACTTAGTCAAAATAATTTGACCCAACAATTTCCCCCTTTTTGATGATGATATTGAAATCCTGCATAGACAACAGATTAACGTATCCATCATATAAATGTAAACAAACCCCTGTTTACATACAAATATTTTCAAACACACAACATTCAGAATATAAAATTCATAAACACATAAATATGAGTGTTTTCAGAAGAAACACACAAAACATTGTTCCAAAAGTGACCAAAATAAGTTTAAAACACAACAACATCAAAAGATCTTTCAAAAACTTCATCTTCTTAATCATTTTTTTGGAAAGAATAGTCTTCAACCTAAGAAGTCTCTAAGACTTCGGTTAGAGGAGGGTTGGAAACATCTCTTTTACTTTTCTTAGACTTGAGCCTCTTCACCCTAAGAACATATTCAACAACCTTCTTGTTATTCAGAGTTTTAGAAGTAATGTGATATCCTTTACCAGGTTCATTGAGAAGGAAGCAAAGGAAAGCGCCAAGAGGACCGTCAAAGCCAAAGATTCTCTTCCGAGCGCAAAGCATTCTGACCAGGTTTCCGAAGAGAAAACTAGTCCAGTTGATGGGTATGCCCCTAGTGATAGCCACCATTATCTCAAAAACCTTCGTACAATACCTGTAGGAAGATTCTTTGGCGAGAGGAGATTTGGAGATGATATCGCTGAGCAAACTCATCTTTCAGGAAGCTTTTCTTCCCGTGAATATCTATAATGGGAGAATCAGAGAAGACTTTCATCATTGTGAACATGATTTCATACGGGGAAGGAGAAAACTCATGAATACCTTCTGTGGGAAGTTGAAAGAACATACCGAATGAGCTTTCGGAGAAACAGATCATCCTACCCTAGACGATCCCAACAATATACTTGTCCTGATAGAAATTATCCGATTCAAGAAACTCACAAATCAACTGTTCGTGATAGATGGGATGAAGGGTGAGGAATTTTCTCAGCCTAGAGGCTTTCAATGACTCAAACATTTTCAATATTCTAGAAGATTTCAACGTGGATACAGATCTAAAATCCACTTGAAGAGATTTCGGAGAGAAGGATGACATTTTGACTAGATGATCAAGAACTTAGACGATTCAACTTCTAGAGAGAGACACAAATTTTGAACTACTCAACCATTTGAGTAATATCACTCATTCAATATTATAAACCTAGGGTGTAGATAATATGCAATGATCATACCTACCGACAAAAATTCAGGAATCTGTTCCCAAGAGACGCATCATTTAATATTAATCATGAAAACGCATAGTTAATACTAAACGTACAAACAAAAGTTATCAGAAATATTAGTCATTCTTTATGTATTGAGAGACACATGTCTTTAATCCTTTTGAGGAATGACTGATTTGATTTTTGGCGGGAAGCAGTACATGAGAAGATACATAACCAAAAGACAGCTGTCCAAGTAGCCAGAAGATGAAATGTCCAATTACACGAGTAGTTAGACGTTTATTCTTTTTTTCACATTTCAACTTCTACTTGGAAATCCGTCTATTAGACGTATACGTCTAATTATGCAAGAACACCACGTGCAACACGTGTGTCTGGTTAGAAGTGAGCATCCTCTTGCTCATGACGTAAGAACGTCTAACGTCTATTAGATGTAAGCTTCTAACCATGCAGGTTAAATAACCAAGACAAATATTCCAAATGAAGATCAAACTGCTATAGTAGACGTACGTCTAAGTAGTTGTGTTTCTCAAACCCCTAATCCTTAGGACGCATTAAGACCTTTGTCTTCATGTCTGTTTAGTTAAAATTTGAACAATATGTTCCCCCTCAATTTATGCACGTAATCAAATCAATCAAGATCAACAAGACCTCAAATGTTTCTAAAATGAGAAAACTTATCTTCGGGCAGAGGCTTTGTGAAGATGTCTACAGTTGCCTCAATCCCATAGTCCTTGAACTGTTGTTGAATCCACAAAAGCTGAGAGCAACAACTGCCAGCTGCAAGATACTCTGCTTCTATTGTAGATGTGGCAACTGACGTCTGTTTCTTGCTGAACCACGAGATTAGACGATCTCCAATGAACTGGCAAGTACCACTCGTGCTTTTTCTATTAATTTTTTAACCTACATAATCTGTATCTAAGAAACTAATCAAATTGAAATTGGAATCCTTCGGATACCACAGTCCCACACTTGGAGTTCCCTTCATGTATTTAAGAATACGTTTAACAGTTGTAAAGTGAGAAAGTTTAGGATTAGCCTGAAATCTGCCACAAACTGAATGTCTGACCTGCTAGTAGTCACATATAGCAAGGATCCGATGAGTCCTCTATATGCTGTTACATCAACACTTTGGCCACCTTCATCTTTATCTAGTTTACTAGAGGAGCTCATTGGAGTGATTGCGGTAGAGCAGTTCTCCATTCCAAACTTCTTTAGCAGCTCTTTGGTGTATTTGGCCTGATTGATGAGGGTCACTTTTTATAACTGATAGACTTGAAGCCCAAGGAAGAATGTTAATTCTCTTATCATGCTCATTTCAAATCTGTCATGCATCAGCTTTGAAAATTTCTCACACAATTTGGGGTTAGTTGAACCAAAAATAATGTCATCAACATATATTTTAAGAAGTAGAATGTGAGAGTCTTTAGTGAATCTAAACAATATTTTATCCACAGTTCCAATAAAAAAATCATGGTCAAACATAAATTCAGTTAAAGTGTCATACCAAGCTCTAGGAGCTTGTTTCAGACCATACAATATTTTATCAAGCTTATAAACATGATTAGGTAACACATAATATACAAATCCAGGGGATTTCCCATTTACTTCTTCACTCAATTTCCCATTTAAAAATGCACTTTTCACATCCATTTGAAAAACCTTAAAATTCTTAAATGATGCATATGCTAGGAAGATTCTAATTATCTCAAGTCTTTCTATAGGTGCAAAAGACTCATCAAAGTCGATACCTTCCTCTTGTCTGTATCCTTGAGCAACTAAACGAGCTTTGTTTCTAATGACAAAACCATCTTTACTAAGCTTGTTTCTAAAGACCCATCTTGTTCCTATAACTGACTTATTAGTTGGTCTAGGAGTTAGATACCACACTTTATTTCTCACAAATTGGGTTAACTCCTCCTGCATAGCGTTGATCTAATCTGGATCAACAACTGCTTCCCCAACTTTCTTGGGTTCAATCTAAGAAATAAATGCAGAATTGGCCATTTCATCCATCAATTGACGTCTTGTCCTTCGTGGAGAGAAAGGATTTCTGATGATCAATTCTGGTGGATGATTTCTGTTCCATCTGAAGTTGGATCAAGGGGGTTGGTCATCTGAACGGGTGACTCTACGACGTCTAAATTATCCACATATTGTTGAACATGAGTTTGTACGTCTGGTTGAATCTCAACCGGATCAGCCACTTGATCAGACAACGCAATCCTCTTATCTAGAGTTTCTTGTTCTTCACTCACAGACTCAAGACTTGTCACTTTTAGTCTGTCAGCAAGATCAATGGGTTCAAAGGATTTGCTCTTAACAGGCTCATCAAAAACTACAAGGAGGGATTCTTCAACGGTCTGCGTTCTTTTGTTGTATACTCCATAAGCCTTGCTTACTGACGAGTATCCCAACATGAATCCGTCATCTGCTTTAGCATTAAAAGTGGTCAGATAAACCTTTCCATTGTTATGAATAAAACATTTACACCTAAATATCTTAAAATAAGAAACTGTGGGAATTCTCCCATAATACAGTTCATAGGGAGTTTTATCAAAACGTTTGTTGATTATTGACCGATTTTGTGTATAGCAAGTAGTGCTTATGGCTTCTGCCCAGAACCTCTGAGGCACGTCTAATTCAGCTAGCATAGATCTCGCTGCTTCCTTCATAGTCCTCACTCTTCTCTCTGCAATGCCATTTTGCTGTGGAGTTCTGGTACTAGACAACTCGTGCTTAATTTCAGTCTCCTCGAGATAAGATGTTAGGTATCTGTTAGTGAACTCAGTTCCCTAATCACTTCTAATGCATGCAATATTCAAAGATTTCTGATTCTGAATTCTTTTATATATTCTAATCAAGTTTTCAGCAGTTTTATCTTTTGATGGCAAGAATGCAACCCATGTAAATCGTGAAAAGTCATCAATAATAATTAGAGCAAATCTCATTCCTCCTAAACTCTTTACAGGAATTGGACCAAATAGATCCATATGTAACAGTTCTAGGCAACAGCTGGATTGAGATTTCCCTTTACTTTTGAACGATGATCTGCCCTGTTTGTCTAACTGGCAATCAGGACATACCTTGTCCTTTGCAAACTGCAATTTGGTTAATCCAATAACTAAGTTGTTTGAACAAATGTTGTTAATGGTTTTGAAATTCAAATGGTTCAACCTTTTATGCCATAACCATTTCTGGTCATTCTTGGCAATCATGCACATAGGATTAGAAGATTCTTTTTTCCAATTCATTTTGTATGAGTTTCCTACTCTACTACCAGCTAACAAAGTATTTCCGTCTTGATCCTTAACTAGACATGCATGAGTTTGAAAATCAACTGACAAGCCATTATCATATAACTGACTGATACTAATCAAGTTATAGCATAGATTATCTACAAGTAGCACGTCATTAATGGTTAGGTTACCATGGATAATTTTACCCTTACCCATGGTCTTACCCTTATTTTTGTCACCAAAGGTAATCTTAGGTCCAGAACAATCTGCTATATAAGTGAGGAGCCGTCTGTTTCCTGTCATATGTCTAGAACAACCGCTATCAAAATACCATACAGATTCCTCCAGACCATCGTTTATTTGTATCTACACAAAGGAATATTTACAATCTTTTGGTACCCACTTTTAATTGGGTCCTCGTTCAATCAGTCCCTTAGGAATCCATATTTGACATATTATAATGAATTTCCCATTTTGTGTTGTGATTAATGAGTATGATTTTGACTTAGTAGACGACTTTCTGCTAGCCACTGATCCCTTAGCTTTTGAAGAAGACTTACTTTTAAAACTCCTTGAGTTTGAGTCAGGTTTTAGATTGGCAGACTTGCTAGCTGCTTCTAATTTATTCTTCAGCCAGCTAACAGTCGGCGGAACATAAATAATTTCATTCTTAAAAGCTATTTCTTCACGAATGGGATCAGATTTACAATCAGTCAAACATCCTTTAACAAAACTTATTGGCTTAAGCCTGTCATTTGCTGAGTTTGACTTTTTGAATGATAAGTTAGGGTCATTGTTGTCAAATCCTAGACCGGATCTAGATCCATCATGTTTTAACATATTAATCTGATGTTTGATACATCTGCAGACCTTGTCCATGCACTTACAACATAGTTTAGTCTCTTGTTTTCAGATGAAAGAGTTTGAATATGTTTTTTGAGCATCTCATTCTCAGATGAGATCTCTGCTATGTTTTCGTCAAAATATTTGATTCAGAATTTTTGTTAGAAGAGAGAACAGTTGATTCATATTTCACTTTCATTTCGTAAGAAGAATCAGTTAACTTTATGTACTCAATGGCCATTTCATTGAGTGCATTAATTAACTCTTCGTTTGTAAATTTTGGTATAAAGACATCATTTACCTTGGATTGGTCATCTGCCATCAATCATGTAACATCTTCAGTCTCTCTTTCAGCAGAAGACTCCTCTGAATCGCTATCAGCCCATTTGGATTTGTTTTCAACACACATGAAAACTTTTTGATCCTTCTTTGCTTGAATGTTTCTACCATAGATCTGAGTAATCTTATCCCATATCTCTTTAGTAGAAGAACATGACTTGATTTTATAGAAAACGTTCATATTGATCGACTGATACAGAATGTTCCTAGCCACATTATCCAGGTTGTTGGTCATCTTGTCTTCAGTAGTCTACTAACTTATTGGCTTCGAAATCTTTATGGGGCCATCAGTAATGACGCTCCACATATCACAATTAAGGGCAACCAAGTGAGCTTGCATTCTCATCAGCCAATATTCACAGTTATTTCTTGACAGAATATAGATCTCATTGATGATAGAAATGATTCAGGATCTTTGAGCTTCAGAATAGAAATAGAGCTCTGATACCAATTAATAAGATCGACTTTATCAATAGAAATGGGGGTCTGGCGATTGATGAAGGCTTATGAAAAACAATTTGAAAGAAATCTTGTTAAGGATTTAATTCACTTTATATTCTACGCAAACCCTTTTAAACACTTGAAACAGAATCAAGTGCGGAAATATTTACTTAGGTTTAAAGCTTCAGATCAAGAATGAGAAGATGACAGAAATAAATAACACAACAGTTTGTTTATGGATGTTCGGAGAAAACTCTCCTACGTCACCCCTTCTTCCAACCACTGGAAGGATTCACTACAATATGCTTTGAATCAAATACAGTTTGCCCGAATAGCTCACTGTTGAACAAAACAGACTCTGTTCAACTTACAATATGATAAAGAATATCACTCAGCTAATACAATGCTTTGATTCTAACTCTCTCTCGATTAAAACACAGTACAATCAGGAAAGCATCTCACAGTATGAATATTCAAAAGCTTGATTTCGGAGATTCTTCTCAGAATGCAGGCAAATAGCAATCAAGAGATTGTCCATTGTCCTTAGGAATCTTTAAATATGAACAGGTACCAACGGTCGAATCTTCCTACTAATACGTGGCACTCTTCCATTGGAACGCCTCCATAGTACATAACAAACTCTAAATACAAGGATCGTGGCCGTACACAACAAGTAGGCACCGAATATTCTTCAGGGATTTACCTGCAAAACAAGTAGTGGGAAGGATATTCTCTTACATGTCATTGGTTGATTGGTTGCGTCTGGTTGTCGTACTGATCTTCACTAGAAAGTGGAGCAGGAGTAGCGTACAACTATAGCACGTGGGTAGGTGGGTTCTAGCTTCAAGCAACTTCTTAAGCAAGGCATTAGACGTATTTCAATTAGACGACCTCGTCTAATGAAATCAAACGTCCCTGTCTAATAATAGAGTCCATTAGATCACCATGTCTAATGGGATTAGACTTACGTCTAATTACAATCACTTCAGACTAATCTGAAGGAGTTAGACTGCACGTCTAACTTTCATAAGTTAGACTGCACGTCTAACTTTCATAAGTTAGACTGCATGTCTAACTTTCACTAGTTAGACTACACGTCTAACTTTCTCTTCCTATTAGACTTGCACGTCTTTTCATATGAATGGAGGCTAAATAGGTGTTCTTTTTGTAATATTTTCCAACATGTTAGTACTAAATGTGCAAAAGTAATTGAGGAAGAACAGAAAATCATGAAAGCCTAGGAAGCAAAACACCAGGAAAATAAAACGGAAGTATAAAAAATGAAAGAACATATTGTGGAAGTCAATGATAGTAATAAAGAAGACAAATATGAGGAAAATATAAAGGAAGAAAGCAAAGATGATTCAGAGAAGGAAGAAAACAATTAAAATGAAGAAACAAAGGATGCTGAAGAAGTTCAATCTAAAGAAAAGAAAGAGGAACAAGCAAAAAAAAAGTAGACAAAAGCAATAATAGAGGAGAAGAGTGAGGAGGAAACTAGGGTTGTTGATTATCAAATCCGCAATACTGAAGTAGAGAAAAGCATTGATAAAAGCCTAAAATTCTAAAAAAAAATCCTTTTATAAGATCAGTACATGTTTATATAAAGGAAGGATAAATAATGGGAGTAGACATACATCATCATCTACTACAATTCAATCACTTTTCGTGAAGTATGAGCGACGAAAGGGACATGGAAGAAAGCAACATGGCCTATAAAGCGAATATGAAGATAACAATAATGATTGTGAACGTTAATTGTAATCTTTGATTGTACTATTGTTTGGTTACTACCATTCAAAAACTCTAGGGTTGTTTGTTTATCATGTTATAATCAAAAGTAGGGTTTTTCTAGTTTTGATTCTTGACACTCCCACTTTTTGAATTTTTTTAATAAAATGGTGCTAAACTGTTTTCGCAAAAAAAAAGTCGCATTGATGAGGTTGAAGAATTGCTCAGACTAGAAGAAGAAGATGAACAGAAAAATGACAAAACAAGCTTCGATTCTTAGGATGTCTCTTTAAATATACTTTCTACTTATTCATTTTGTTTGTGATGCTTTACCACGACACAAATTATTTGTGACACATGTACTAGCTCATTGAATTGCACAAACTAATATCTTTTAATATTAAACGGATTTAGAAATTGAGTATTTATTTATATCCTAGAATGTCTTTTGCAAAGATGTTTTGTCTTGAGTTTTCTTCAAGGGATTTGTTTTCTTGAATATCATTTGTAAGTTCAAATTATTCTTAATCTTTCAATCATGCACTAAGAGGTTTAGTCTCACTTCTCAGACTTAGAGGATATCATTCTTTAGATTATAAGGCCTTTGGGCTCTTCTCTTATACTCGGAGTATATCCGATAAAATCAATATATTCATACTGTTTCTTAGCAATTTAGATGAGAGTCTAGATGAAACACCAATGGTAATATCAAAATCTCAACCTCTATGCGTATTTTCTTTTCTTCGACCTCTTTTCTTGATGATCGAGATGATATAATAGACTCGAACACATTGTTCTTGTTTAGAAATTAGACGAGAGTCTAAGTGAAAAACAACATTGTTTTTCGTATCTCAACCGAAACAATCTAATTTGATTGAAATATTTTAGGCCTTAGACTCTTGCATTCGACCTCTATTCATGACGAGACACTACCTCTATTGATAATTTGATATTCTCTCATTTCTTTCCTCTTAAACATCTTGAATTTAAGATTACGTTTGGGCTGGAGGTGAATCCATTTTCAAATCATCTTTCTCAAATCTCACTAATTACATTGGCTCATCAAGATATACTCTCTAGGAAGAAATGTCTTCTCCGCATCCTTACTCATTTCTTGAGTTTTTACTCGCCCTTTGCACCAGACGGGTCAAGGATCTTCATCCTTTATTGAACACATTTTATTTTAAAATATATCTCTAGTATTGACGTAGGGGTTTGATTCTTTCGGATAGATCGTGATCCTAAGTTTCCATTGGCTTGAACTCTGTGGGGATGCTTTTTCATTCAATCGTGGGGAATTTATTTTAAATTAATTCATTTTTGTTTTAATAAAAATTCCTTAAGTATTGGCATAGAGGTTTTGTATTTTTAGATTTATTGGGACTGAGCTAAAGCTACCTAAGTATTTTTATAAAAGGAGAAATTAGGTCCGAACGTAGTTCTATGATTGTATCACGGATAGATCGTGACTCTAAATTTCTCCTATGGTGGCCATTGACTTGATCTCTATTAGGGATTTTTTTTACTTAAGTTTGTGTTGGAGTTGTTGTTGAATTACCATTTGCTGGGGAGATGTCTTTAAATTTCTGTTGGAGTGGGAATTCACTCAAGGCTGTGGATATAATGATTTTTTCTCGTTTTTGAAATGCCCCTAGTGTTGACAAAGAAGTTTTGTTATTTTAGATTTATTAAGACTGTTGTTAGATATAAATAGGTAATTAATTATTAGTACTAATTAACTATTAATAAAGAAACTAATCAAGTTAATTAGTACTAATAATAGTTAATATTATTAAAAATTATTAACTATACTCAATCGGTAGTATCTCAATTGATTTTATCTCAAGCGTAAGCGGTAGTATCTCAATCGGTTTTATCTCAAGCGTAACCGGTAGTATCTCAATCGGTTTTATCTCAAGCGCAACCGGTAGTATCTCAATCGTTTTATCTCATGCGTAGCCGGTAGTATCTCATTTGTAATCGGTAGTATCTCAATTGGTTTTATCTCAAGCATAGTCGGTAGTATCCTAATCGGTTTTCTAATGAAGCGTAGCCGGTAGTATGTATCACAGTATTGTAATAAGCATATCGGGTAATTTCATAAAACAACTTTTATATCTCCAAATTGTTTTGTTGCCATTTCAGTGTAAGTCTGATGAAGACATCTTGGGAGTAGATGTCTTCCATTTTAATTCAGACTGCCAAATCATTAAAAGACAAAAATGTATGCTGATTGCTCCTCAGAAATCATTAAACCAATTAATGATTTTTGGCTTATTATTATCATAATACAGACAAGATCAAAGGATATATTATTTGTTGTACTATTCTGAACTTCAACTAATCAAAGAGAAGAAAAGTGGTTTCTTGAAGAAGACATAACCGTTGAAGTCACAAATATATCCCTTGATATATTTTCCTACTTAAGAAGGAAAAAGTCATCTACTTAAGAACATTGACTTTACGCAACCTTACCTTTGAGCAAACTTTTCCCGACAAATTGAATCTTTGCTATCAAATCACTCAAGCCTTCGAAACTTACCAGTTCTCAAAGAGTGTGTTAGAAGCTCAAGTGTATTACAATATTACCTATTTTGTGTGAGTGTTGAGCATTGTAAGTTGACATAATTTGTTTCTGTTCAATAGAGTGAATTTATTGAAAGGTTGAAACAGGCAGTAAATAAGCCTTGGTTGTTCGACTAAGTCTGTGTACGGGTTGTAAACAGATCGAATATTCTAGTGAATATCATTCTCAAAGGTTTGAGAAGAAGAGGTGATGTATGAGAGTTTACTCCGAATATCCATAAAAAATCCTTGTGTCTTGTGTTCTTTACTTTATGTATCATCCAAACCGATTACTCATTGTTTCAAGTTGATACAAACACTTCCATAATTGAACTCGGTTCAAGAGTTTGTGACAACTTGTGTAGAATAGAAACCGATATTAACCTCTAACAGGGTTACTATCAACCAACATCTGTCTAAGCGTTCATCTTTATGAGACCCCATATCCTTTGGCAATCTCGATCCTAACAAGTGGTATCAGAGTAGCTAGTCTCTATTCTCAAGCAAGCAAACGTCAGCATGTCTAACTTGAAAAAAGCTCCAATCCTCGAAAGTGAAGATTTCATCGACTAGAAGCTACAAATGTAAGTGCATCTATCCACAATAGACGATGACATGATGTATGTTATCTCCGATGGTCCAATATAGATTGACTTGGATAGAAGCGAGTGGACAAATGAAGAAAGAAAAAGAAATAATCTTGACAACCTAACATAAATGCAATCTACACCACTTTGGACAGAAATACATTTGCAAAGATCAGAGCATGCACCACTACAAAATAAGTATGGGAGACAATCATCAAGCTCCACGAAGGAAAGGAGCAAAACAAGGAAAACAAAATCATGGTGGAAACTCAAAAATTCAAAATTATTAAGATGTGCCCTAGAGAAACCATGAAATAATTTGGTGATGGTTTCACAAGCATTGTAAATGAACTATCACTTATGGGAAAGACCTACGACAACAAAGAGACAATCGTCAAGGCGCTAAGAGCTCTTCCAAGCGTTTGGGATGTCAAAACCATGGTGATGATAGAATCAAGGGGTCTTCATAAGATGCAGTTGCATGACGTCTTTGAAGATCTATAAGCCTATGAGTTTGAAATGAACTCAAGAACTGAAGATGATCCTTCAACCTCAACAACGACAAGAGCTTTGGTTTCCTCTGTGGAACCGGCAGCTCTAGTACTTGTCAACTTAGCTGAATAGTTTAGCGATGATGGAATGGCTATATTTGCTAAAAAGTTCAGAAAATTCATGAAGAAGAGTCAACCCAACAATTCCTACAACTACTCAAATGGTAATAAAGCTAATGTTCGTTGATTTAACTGTGATGTTTTAGGTCACTATAGGTCAAAGTGCTGAAAGCCAAGAAGAGACGACAGAAAGCCAACCGATCAGAAATAAAGGGAAGATCATCAGTCAAAAAATCAAAATAAGGAGATCCAAAAGGCCTTGCTAGCTGATTATGGTGGAAGTACACTCAAAGCAATTTAGATAGTGACGATGAAAAAATCAGATGTCTTATGGAAATTGAGGAAGAGGTATTCGACTTAAGGAGTTCACTCGAGAAGATCTAATTACTGCACTCAATGACATGATCATTTAGTACATGAATCTATCTAATCTCGTAGAAACTCAACCAGATAACCAAACTGGTAGAATAGTTGAACTATCTTATGAGAATGAGAAGCTCAAGGAGACAGTTCAATTGTTAACAGAAGAAAACGAAAGAAGCAAATATGTCATTGCTGTATGGACGAAATCTGGAGATGTTGTGAGCCAGATGACAAGTCATCAGAGACCTTCCAACTGCAAGTTTGGTCTAGGCTACGACAACAGCAATCCAGACAATTCATGCAAAAAGTTGAAACTCAGTTAAGATAAGCTTTCGTTTATAATCTTTAGTGCATCAACCAACAATGAAGCAAGTCACGATTCATATAAACTGGCAAAAGAACTAACGTATGTAGAGCCAACCGATAAGTCACAATTGCTTAATCCTGAGAGAAGGAAATCCAACCGACCGGTTAGGCGAGAACACGACTAAAGGACAGAAAGGGTTCATCAAAAATCATTATCAAAATACGATGAATCACTCAAAGGCAGAAAGAGAGATGTCAAGCCTAATGCGAGTAGGATTATTAAAACTAACACCGGGAGATCGATTCGAATAATTCAAGTATGGATCCCCAAGGGACTAATTAACCGTGGACCCAATTAAATGTGGGTACCAAAAAGTGTAAATAGTTTTATTTTGCAGGGTACACAAGTCAAATGATTAGAGGATTTGGAATGGTACCTGGACAGTGGGTGTTCAAGGCACATGAAAGAAAACAACAAGATGTTAACCGATATTGTGAAAGAATCTGGTTCAAAGATCATTTTCGGTGACAACTCTAAAGGTAAGGCTGTAGGCAAGGGTAAGATTGTCCATGGCAACCTAACTATATACAATGTCCTACTTGTTGAAAATATATATTATAACCTATTTACCATAAGTCAAATGTGTGATATATAATACACTGTTGAATTTCATAAACAAGCATGTCTAGTTAAGAATCAATAAGGGAGTACCTTGTTGATAGGGCATAGGATATGAAACATTTATAAAGTAAACTGGAAAAATAAATCTGATAACCATATTTGCATGATTGCTAAAAACGACCAAAACTTGCTATGGCATAAAAGATTAAATCAATTGAACTTTAAAACAATCAACTATATTTGTACTAAAGAGTTAGTTCAAGGCATTACTAACATGAAGTTTTCAAAAGACAAGGTTTGCTTTGCTTGCCAAATGGGTAAAAAAATCAAATTAACTTTCAAAAGTAAAGGAAACATTCAATCTAAAAGATGTTTAGAGCTTTTACACATGGATCTTTCCAGACCAATTAGGGTAACCATCTTAGGAGGAATGAACAAGCATGTCTAGTTACACATGGATCTCTCCGAACCAATTAGGGTAACCAAAAGTAAAGGAAACATTCAATCTAAAAGATGTTTAGTAATTATTGATGATTATTCTAGATTTACTTGGGTTATTTTCATAGTTTCCAAAGATCAAGCAAACACAAATGTGATTAAAATGCTTAAAAGTGTACAAAATGAAAAATATGTACGTGATAATACAATCAGAAGTGATATGTGTACCGAATTTACTAATAGAATTTTAACTTCTTATCTTGAGGAATATGATATTAGACACGAGTTGTCTAGTGCTACAACCCCTCAACAAAATGGCTTAGCTGAAAGGAGAAACAAAACCCTTAAGGAAGCTGTTAGATCCATGATAGCCGACTCAAGTGTTGCTCAAAAGCTTTGGACAGAAGCCATAAATACTGCATGTCATACTCAAAACTGGTCCATGATAAATAAACGATTTAATAAAATGCCTTTTGAGGTCTACCATGACAAAGTTCCTAATTTCCAATATTTTAGGATCTTTGGCTGTAAGTGTTATATTTGACCGCTATGCCAAATCTGATGTTGATATTATATTAGGATATTCTATAGTTAGTAAAGCATATAGAGTTTATAATAATAGAACTCTTAGTATTGAAGAATCATCCCATGTTGTATTTTATGAATCTGTACAAAGTAACACCTCAATAACCATTGACTTATCTAATAGATTGGAAAATATTAATATCATTTCTGATAGTGAAGATGAAGTACGGGTCTACCAAAGATTTGTCTATGACCAAATAGTTAATAACGCTGAAACTTAGCAAGATCAAGCTATCCCACAGAAAGTAGTTGACACTTCGAATATTGCTGAGGAAACCGACCAGTCTAACACTAATCAGCCTACCGATCATTCAAATCTTGATTAAATAACCGGTCGGTCATAAAGCATTTCAGGACCCTCAAATGAAATAAAAATTATCCTCCTAAGCTAATTATAGGTAACCCCTATGCACCCATTAGAACTTGGCATCAACTGTTAGAAGAATATACAAACTCTGCATTCATTTCATAGATTGAACCTAAAAAGGTGGATGAAGCATTGCTTGATCCATATTAGATTTTAGCAATGCAAGAGAAACTAAATCAGTTTGAAAGAAATAAAGTCTGGCATCTAGTTCCAAGACCATCTAATAATCTGTTATTGAAACTAAATGGGTATTTCGAAATAAACTCAATGAAAACAGTTTAGTTACGAGAAACAAGGCTAGACTAGTGGCTTAAGGATACAAACAGGAAGAAGGCATTGACTTTGAAGAATCATTTGCTCTTATTGCCAGATGCGAGGCTATTAGAATATTTATAGCCTTTGCAGCTTTTAAAAACATTAAAGTTTTTCAAATGGATGTTAAAAGTGCTTTTCTAAATGGTATAATCAATGAAGAAGTTTATGTTGAACAACAGCCCTGTTTTAAGAACCCTGCATTGATTGGTCATGTATATAGATTGGATAAAGCTCTTTATGACCTTAAACAAACTCCTAGAGCTTGGTATGATACACTTATAAAATTCTTATTTGATCATGATTTTACTATAGGATTTGTAAATAAAACATTATTCAAATTCGAGAAAAAATAACACATCTTACTTGTACAAATTTATGTAGACAATATTATTTTTGGGTCAACTAACTCCAAAATTTGTGAAAAAAATTCCAAGATGATGACTAAAAATTTTGAAATGAGTATGATGGGGGAGCTGAGCTTTTTCCTACGCCTTCAAGGTCAACAAATTGAAGGAGGCACTTTCATCAATTAGGCTAAATATACAAAGGAGCTGTTAAAGAAGTTTTGCATGGAAATCTGTTATGCTGCCTCAACCCCAATGAGCTCCTCAATCAAGCTATATAAAGATGAAGATGGTCAAAATGTTGACATCACTGCATATCGTGGAATCATTGACTCTCTTATTTACCTAACATCAAGTGGACTGGACATCCTATTTGCGGTTGTAGTCTGTGGGAGATTTCAGGCTAATCCTAAACAATCTCACTATACTGCTTCTAAAAGAATACTAAAATATCTTAAGGTCACTCAAAATGTGGGACTATGGTATCCGAAGGATTCCAATTTCAATTTAATAAGTTATTCTGATGCAGACTATGCGGGATGTAAAGTGGACAGAAAAAGTACCAACGGGACTTGCCAGTTTTTAGGTGACCAGCTTGTGTCTTGGTAAAGAAAGAAGCAAACATTTATTGCAACCTCAACGACAGAAGCAGAGTATCTTGCAACTGGCATTTGTTGTGCTTAACTTCTCTGGATTCAACAATAATATGTATCATTTCAACTAAGGAGTCCCCGATTTTTTGTGACAACACCAGCTCTATTGCCATAATATACAATCCAGTGTTGCACTCAAATACCAAGTATATCGATATTCGACATCACTTCATTCGGGAACATGTGACGCAGAAGCATATTCATCTAGAATATGTGTCAACCGACCAACAAGTAGCTGATATTTTCACCAAGCCACTCCAAGATACTAAGTTTTCTTAGTTTAGAAATAGTTTGGGACTTGCTAATATTAAATAAACTATGTTTTTAAAATACCGACATGCATTTAAGGAGAAACCTTCTCATTTTCAAAAAGAATAAATTTTGGACTCACCTTCATGAAAAACCGTGCATACTTTCAGGGAGTAGCTTTTGCTTCTCAAAAATGTCTCAACAGCCTAAAACTCTATTTCGGTATTCCCTTAAGACCGATAGGCTTTCCAAAAGTTTCGGCATTTTCCAAAACCGGCCAGATGTTTAGATGTTTGATCCTCTCAAAACTCTCATGTGCATAAACGTAGAAGGAGAAACTATCTCAGACAAACAAAACTGGACAACTCTCTCCTTTTCAAATCGGTAAAATCACTCTACCGAAATAAGTGTAAACAAAACCGAACGACTCAAGCAAAATGGAGATAAAACCGATCGGCTATTTAACTGAACAACTACCGCCTGGTTAAATTTCTAGTTCCAAGTGGAAGCGGTTTTTCTTTAGGCCTAAATAACTGATCTCATGAACACCAATTTTGCAAATAGCCGATCAGTTATTTACATGAAAAGTTTTGGTAGTTTCATTTTCCAATTAAAATGGGACAATTGTCTAGTGTTTAATATGTTTTGTCTGAATCACTCTTTTTCAAAAAGAAAACATTCATTCCTCAAACAACATGAAGATTTTCCAAATCTGTCATCGTTCAATTGGATGACTAACATGTATGTAAAAGTTATTTCCTCAATAAAAATAATGATCGCTTTATTTTGTCCAGTAGAATTTAGGATAAACTCTGTTAGGATCTAGGTCGCCGCTGGTGGACCGGGGGTTGGACCGGTTAGCGGTTCTTACTCGTAGGGTGGTGGTTAATCCGGTTAGAGATTAACACCGGGGTTTCAATACTACACAACCTGTCACAAACCCTTGAACTAGGTTCAAGCGCGGAAAAGGTTTGCTTTCAGGTTGAAGCGGTACACTTGTATGATGGGCACGGTCGGTTTCCGATGATGAAGATTTGGAGATGGTGGGTCGGTTTTGGCTATCTGGATGTTCGGTATGGTTAGTATAGATTCGGTTTGGAGCAGTATGGTTAAGTTAGTCGGTTATGTAATGAAGCCAACAGAAAGTAAATAACACAAAAGGTTTTATGGATGTTCGGAGATAAAACTCCTACGTCACCCCTTCCTCTCGAAACCGCGAGAAGGATATTCACTAAGGAATACAAGTACAATCCGATCGAGACTTATTTCCAGCTCGATAGCACTCTTACAATTCACACCGAAATTGTAAAACACACTTTAACTTTCAACACTTAGGCTTTCTAGAATATCACACTGTTATTGTAGTAAATGCTTTTAGCTATTGTTATCCCAATGTATGTCCCACATTTACTCTTCTTCAACTGCCTCCTTTTATAGGTGAAATATGCCAACGGTCATATTTCACTGCCTTGAATCTGATTGGCTGGTCAGTGGTGCAGTGATTCAGTGTCTCAGACCTGCCGGTCGTCTCCTCAGACCTGACGGTCAATCTCAGACCTGGTATCCTGTTTCAGACCTGCCGGTCTGTAAAGCAAACCTGCTAGGTTTGTCTTTTACTCAATGTAGGCACTGTCTGTTTGGACAGTTGTCTGTACTTTGAAGATTTTCTTTCTGGCTTATCCCGAAGTAGAAGGATTCGGTAGTACGGTTTTTCTGCAGCCTACAGTCTTTCCTCAGACTTGCATGGATATGGAAGTATTCAGTCTGTTCCTTTGGTATCATTCTCAACATATACCCAAAGTGTCTTCTTGTACAGGTCGGCCACTTGACTTGGCCGAATGTCTTTTGATAGTGAAGTAACCGGACTTCTTCCGGTTATACTTGTCTTGTGGGTGATCGGCTGTTTGATGGTTCCGGTTTTGAGCTTTGGCCGATCCTTCCTTTGTGAGGTGACGTTCCGAATACACTTGATCGGTTTGGTAGCTTGACCGGTTCGGTTTCTTCAGTTGGTTTTCTTTTATTCATCCGGTCCGGTTCCTTGTTCCTACATGGAAGGTTTATTTAAGTTAGGTTTATTTGAACCGGTATGAATTTATCTAACAATTTCTCCCTTTTTGATTATTTTATTTAAAATTATCAAAATCATGTAAGTTTGCAACCGTAGGCCGGTTGTTTTGTTTGGACGATTTTTGAAAAAGACTTAGAGAATTTTCGAAAATTTTTGAGGGAGGAGTTTTGGAAGTTTTGGAAGAATCTCTATCTTTTATCTAACAATTTCTCCCTTTTTGATTATTTTATTTAAAATTATCAAAATCATGTAGAAATGCAAAATAAGGTCGGTATTCAAAAATAACTTTATATATTTATAGATAACCGGAAAAGACAAAGCATAAATACTAAGGCAAATAAGAAAAAGAAGGATAGTCCCTATTCCGAGTCCGTGAATTCATAGGCACTCTTCTTTTTCTTCGGTTGCGGTGGCGGTTGCGGTTGCCTGGTCTGTTGGGAGGATCGTGGTGTTTTAGACCGGTACCGCAGCTGTTCTTCGTCTTCGTCCTCGACTAGGTCGGCTTGCTGCGAAGTACCCGTAGTGACCGGTTCAGAGATTTCATTGAACATCTCGGCAATCTGAACTTTCTTAGGAACCGGCCTCTTTCTTTTTGTCGGTGCTGAAACGGAGGCGGCCGCCTTCTTCTTCTTCTCGTGTTCCTTTGCAAATCCGTCCAGCCTTCGTGATTCCCTTTCCAGTCGTTCGGCATCCGCTGCGGCCTGACTGGCCACTTTCTCAGCATACCCTGGATATAAGATCTCGGCCCTTCTTATTCTTTCGGCCTCTAATTCTGCTTCGGTCAGCTGAGACGATCGTGGCGCCTCTTTATCTTTGCTGGCTTCGGCGTTCAGCTCATCCTGGATCCTTTTTGCTACTTGGGCATCAGCTTCTAGAGCCGCGGCGTCCGCATTCTCCTTAGCTTTTAGGATTTCGGCCATCTGTGCAGTAAGTGCCTTTACCTCGGCCACGAGATCTTCGTTTTTCTTTTCCAGTACCGAGACCCGGTCGATTGTCTGGTCGACCCTTTCGAAGTCCTTCTTTAAGTCTGAGGTCATAGCCTCCAGAGCTGCGGTTCGCTGAACACAATTTTCGCGCTCACCGGCCTCTTCCCACAGCCCGGTGCTGAGTTCTGCTAGGCGTTCTTGATGTTGATCCATAAGCTGTTTTGTCACATCGGCGAACTGCAGGGCCGAATCAAATATTTTATTGCAACTATCCTTGAGCGGTTGAAACTTGGATACTTCGTGTACTTGAACGCGGTCATCGATCCGCTCTGAAATGGATGCGTCAAGCTGCTGAAGCCGTTCTTCAATCTGCCCTGATATGGACATTTCAAACTTCTTAAGTTGGTCATCAATCCTCCCCGAAACAGATGCTTCAAACTTTTGGAGCCGGTCTTCAATCTGTTCTTTAGGAGGGGCCGAGGCGGTGGCTTCCGGTGGTGGAGAGGGAATTGATTGCTCGGTGGGATCAGGATCGGCTCTCTCACTGGAGTCTATCAGTGCAGCATTCTCATTAGGGGGTTCTAATGTGACCGCATCCTCCAAGTTCGTTACCGCAGTTTCTGAGATTGGTACCTCGACATCTTCTAAAATTTGTACCTCAACAATTTTTGAAGTCGGTACCTCAACGTCTTCTGGCATCGGTGCCTCAATATCCCTTGGTGTCTCAACTTTCTCTCTTGAAGGTGTTGGGCAGTCAACTGGAAATTCTTCGATTACCGGAGCGGTGTAGACCGGTACTTGCTTTTGGTTGCATATTGCTTCCAGCCGCTCTATTTCTTGACGTATTTCCAGTTTGCCCTTTTCAAGCTTTGATAATACTCGCGGCGCTACGGTAGACACCGATCCCCCTTCGGCATATTCCTCCTTAATCTTTCTGATGCGCCTTCTTAGTTTCCGAAGATGACTTCTCGGTATCAGTAGACAAGTTCGGCATTGTACCTCCTGAATTGTATTGGATTTTGTGAGGCGTAAGATCATGTCCTCTACTTCCTCCAATCTGGCGATGCAATCCTGTTGCGGGAAGTTCGGTAGGATATCTTTATACTTTGTACTGAACCGGTACTCATGCCACTCCAAATATAAGTCTATGACGTCCTCGTCTCGCTTGTTGATGCCGTGAAAGATATTCTGGGCTAGTCTTTCGGCCTCGGCTTCGTCGGCCTCTTCCCTGTCGTGGCCTTCATCATTGGCTCCTGTATCACCCCCTTCTTCACCCTCGGTGGTTTTAGCGCTTTGTTCGGCATCGTTCGGACTCCGAGCCGAATGATCGTCGTCATGGACCGATTCATCTTCGGTTCTCTCCGGGTCGGTTTCCTCAGGGACCCACTCATCATCTTCCGCTTGTTGCGGTGGGTCTTTGAAAGTTATCTTTTCTTTCCTCTTTCCTCCGGTCTTTGCTTTTGCCGGGGCATCTTTCTTTGCGGCTTTCTTCTTTCGGCCACCTGTGGAACTGGAGGCCGACTGCGTTCTTGGAAGAAATTGCCTCGATCGAATAATGCAGCGTTTTATTAGCCCAACACCGGGACCGACGTTGAGGTTCAAGTGGAGGAAGATCTTACCGAGTTGCACGGCATATCCCCATGACCGGGCTGAATCCGGTCTTACCATGTCCATGAGGTTGCCGAATACTGATCTTGCCCAGTTGACCTCTTTTCCTTCCAACAGACGAAATATCATTTTGATTTTGTCTCTGGTGAGGTTGCTGAAGTTTCCTCTCCGTGCCAGTATCGCCCTGGCAAAAACGTCACACGCCGGGATATACTCCGGTTTCAGCATCTGTTTACTTCCGGATGTAGTGATCGGCTCATTGGTTGCCGATAAGAGGTGGCAAGCCGTCTCAAAGGTATCATCGTCTATTTCTGCCGTTGCATCCTGGCCGGTAGTTGGGAGACGCAAGCTCTCGGCCACCACTGCTTCGGTAATCTCGATTTGGGAACCGCAAACCGTTGCGATGATCCTGTCGTATGAGATGATTGCGGTTTTGAAGAACTCTTCGACCGCCTCTCTGTAAATTACGTGAGGACCGTCTAGGAAATATCCCAGACCGGTTTTGATCAGCAGGTCAATAACTTCCTTTGCTTCGGTTGTCCCATTCTGCCGAATCTCCTCGAAGTCTACTTGAGAATAGAGTTTGAACAACGCCGAATCACGACCCATGTTGAAGAGTTTGAGAATGAGAGAAAACGACTTCAAGGAGTTTAGAAAAGTTAGAGAGATAAAGTGAATTCGCGTGAGAATGAAAGAAATGACCGAAGGCCCCCTTTTATAGTCACGGTTTGGAAGCCCAACCGTCCCATCATGAATGGGCGGGAATTTTCCCTCCAAGATGAAAGTACGCCAAACTATGGGCGGTTAAGTGTGAAAAGGTGGGCGGTAACTTTGGGCGGGAGATTTCCCTCCAAAACCCTTAGCCTATGTCATGGATGACGCATGCTTTCCTTTGAGACCGAATGAATGATCGGTTTCTAAGTCTAATCAGACATTTTGATTAACAGATTTGATCAGATTTTATGAAACCGGATAAGAACGAGTTAATTTTCGGTTACTTAGATAAATGCGCAAAGGTAGAGAGACACGGTCATTGAAACTAAAACGATATTTTATTCAAGAGACCGATACGAAAGAGTACATAGAGAAAACCGATAGAATGATACGAAAGATAGACATTTAAGCTGTAAGCACCATTCTGGAATACTTTTCCACCACCGCATCTGCATCAAGAATGTTTGAGGGGGATGCCGGCGTGCCCGGTCCAAAATCTGGCCGGTACTTGAGAATCAATTTGCTGATGTGAGGTGCAAAGCCGAGACCTTTCTTGGTCCGCACCATATTCCTCAAGTTTTGAAAGAGGACCGCTGACCAATTGATGGGCGTGTGGTGGTAGATGTGGGTCATGATGTTGTAGGTATTCTTTGAATACCGCTGATTTGGGGATTGGCATAGAATGGACCGAGTGACAATCTCAAGAAGTAGCTGAGTACTACGACCGAGGCGGGTTTTTAACCCATGGGTTTCCACCGGATCAAGAGTTGTAGAGCAGCGTAACCCATAGTAGTATTCATCAAGTCCCTCCATGGTTGAGAAATCAGAGAACCCTTCTTTGGGCAGATTGAAGAGGGTGGCAAATTCGGCTTCATCAAGCCGGAAGGTATGATTCCTTACAGTGGTGACAATACGATCGCCCCAGTTGCAGGCATTTCTGAAGAATTTCTTGACATCCTCAATTAGTATGGGACCGGATTCTTCGAGGAAGGTTTGAAGACCGGTAACAATAAGGCTTTCAAACATGTGTTTCTTTGCATGGTCATAGTCCCATTCTGCCATACATGAGTTGAAGTCGACACTTAGAAAGTTTCCCAAAGTTCGGCTTGGCATGATTATGGTATAGAGAGAGAGATTCAATAGGAATACAAGTGATTTTGGATGTGATAAAATGAGAGGAGGATGGCTACTTATATAGGATCGGTTTTGGAGGGAAAATCTGAGCATTGATGGTCAGTTTTGTTTTATTAAAGAAAAGAATCTTTTCCTTTTCAAGGTGCATGGGGAAGCGGCGGTTTGAAAAGCCCGAGGTAAGTATTTGTTGGAGAGTAACTGGATTAGTTGGAAATTAAATGTGTGGGTGGTTGGGAGTTATCTCATTAATTGGGATTGTCTCATTAAATGCATTTAACACATAAACGATATTGATTAGATAGAAACCGAAAATGGTAGAGACAATGCTGAAAATGACATACATAAATGATGAGGTCAAGAAAAAGCACAAATAAAACCGAAGGAGTAATGGGTGAAGCCGATATGATCAAATTTGAATTGGTTAATGATACATCCGGTACATGCTGCAAAACGACCGGATGTAGGAAGGCGTGACTTAGCGAGCGCGGGAATTAGCATCACGAGGGGGATTGAAGTTTCTCCTCCTCCATTCTCTTTCAAACCGATCGTAGAATGAGACGATGACTTCTCTGGTGAACACCTGACCATGGTTCAAACCTTCGCCGGGACAGGTTGGAACTCCAAGTTCCTCAAAAAGTCGACTTATCTGGGGAACAAAGGCCACTGACCGGGTGCCGATTATCCAAATAAGGACGTCAAACAGTACCCTAGACCAGTTGACTGGCGTTGTGGTGATGATGGCCGCCATCATGTTGAACGTTGCCGCGCAGTATGTGTTGGTGACATCTTTTCCAAAGATGCCCCTTCCTATTATGTCATTGAGGAGCTGATACTCAGCCCTCAAGAGAGATTTAGAGCCATGATCATCAACAGGCTCGTCCGACCGGGCAAGGGAGAGAGAGACCTCAGCCTTAATATCGGCTGGAGGGTTTAAGTCTGTTAACCCTTGTTTGGGCAGATTGAAGCACCGAGAGAAGTCCTGCTCGGTGAAGTCAAAGAGAATACCCCCAACCTTTGATTGGATATGGGTATCAAAGTGGGGTGTCCCCCGGTATACCCTGGCATTGTAGAAAAATTCCAAGACTGATTCAGGGTATATTGTTTGCCTGGCATCCAGAAAATGCTGGAGGCCGGTATCTTCCAGTTGTTTGATCATCCGATACACCTCATAATGATCGGTATCGGAGCAGGATTCAAAGTCGACTTGGAGAATGTTTGGGAAGAGAGACATTTTTGCCTTAGTGATAGAGATAGTATTTTGTTTGTGAGTGTTTTGGTGAGTGAGTGCTTCCTTTAAATACTGGTTTTGGGGCTAACCTATTGTCCGGGCATTAAATGAGATGATATGTATTAACCGCAGGATAAGAGTCTTTGCATAAAATAGGCAGTTTTGGCAGGTTTAGGTGTCGGTCATAGGCCTGGACTGTGAAAGATATCAAAAGATCTTCACGTCTTTTTAGGCGCGACCAGGTTTACTCTGAAAAGGCAATGATGCAGAACAGATACCTTTAACCTCTGATAACTATTCCTCTTCTGTTTGAAATTCAAATAATCTGGGGTAGCGTGCTTCCGAGCCGGTCAGACATCAGTTGTTCATCCCGATGCGGTTATTTGGTGCATGCACCAAGTAGCCGGTCGGTTTACTTTCTCTGATAGACTGGGCGGTTCTTCCGCAAGCACCCCGAAGATTCAAAGTTCAACTTCTTAGGAAGAATTATCGGTTTGTCTGTCTGGACCGATTTCCCTTTAATTATCCTTTGAAAGGATTTGGCTAATGTCGGTTAAGCCGAGAGTAAGTCTAAATTGAGAAAACTTAGCTTCCTGCAGCGGCTTCGTGAAGATATCGGCCACTTGTTGATCGGTCGGTACGTATTCCAGCCGGATATGCTTCAACGTGACATGCTCTCGGATGAAATGATGCCTTATGTCGATGTGCTTGGTTCTGGAGTGGAGAACCGGGTTGTAGGTGATCGCAATGGCACTTGTGTTGTCACAGAAGATCGGTGACTCTTCGGCTATGATACCGAAGTCCTTCAGCTGCTGTTGAATCCAGAGGAGTTGGGAACAGCAACTTCCGACCGCCAAGTATTCAGCCTCTGCGGTTGATGTAGCCACCGATGTCTGTTTCTTGCTGTGCCATGACACCAGTCGGTCACCTAGGAACTGACATGTTCCACTGGTGCTTTTCCTGTCGATCTTGCATCCTGCATAGTCTGCGTCTGAATAGCTTGTCAGATTAAAAGATGAGTCTTTTGGGTACCACAGACCGACATCAGGAGTGCCTTTTAGATACTTCAGTATCCTCTTTGCAGCTGTGTAATGGGATTGCTTTGGATTTGCTTGGAATCTCCCACACACACCAACTGCAAACAGGATGTCCGGTCTACTTGCTGTCAGATACAATAGGGAGCCGATCATGCCCCGGTATGCAATCTGATCTACTGATTGGCCTTCATCATCTCTGTCCAGTTTAATGGATGAACTCATTGGGGTGGCCGCCGAGGAGCATGTGTCCATACCGAATTTCTTCAGAAGCTCCTTGGTATATTTAGGTTGACTGATGAATGTTCCTTCCTTGAGTTGTTTAACCTGAAGACCTAGGAAGAAACTTAATTCTCCCATCATACTCATTTCAAATTTGTCAGTCATCATTTTTGAGAACTTGTCACAGAGCTTTGGATCGGTGGAACCGAAAATAATATCATCTACATAAATTTGAACAAGTAGGATATGTTCCTTCTTTTCAAACTTAAACAAGGTTTTATCCACCGAACCGATGGTGAAATCATGCTCTAATAAAAATGCGGTTAACGTATCATACCAGGCCCTAGGTGCTTGCTTTAGACCATATAAAGCTTTGTTCAGCCGGTATACATGGTTTGGAAATGCAGCATTTTTGAAACCGGGTGGCTGTTCAACGTACACTTCTTCACGTAGATCACCGTTCAGAAATGCACTTTTAACATCCATTTGAAAAACTTTAAAGTTTTTGAAAGCAGCAAATGCAAGAAAAATCCTAATGGCTTCAATCCTGGCTACAGGAGCAAATGACTCTTCAAAGTCAATGCCCTCTTCCTGTTTGTAACCTTGAGCCACTAATCTGGCTTTGTTCCTCGTGACCAAACCGTCCTCATTGAGTTTGTTTCTGAATACCCATCTTGTTCCTATGACCGATTGATCTTTCGGTCTGGGAACCAAGTACCAGACTTTACTACTCTCGAACTGGTTTAGCTCTTCTTGCATTCCCAAGATCCAATCCGGATCTGACAATGCTTCATCTATTCTTTTCGGTTCAATCTGGGATATGAAAGCTGAGTTAAAATATCCTTCCAGAAGTTGACTCCTAGTTCGAACAGGTTCTGAAGGGTCACCTATAATTTGCTCAGGAGGATGTTTACTATTTCTTCTGAAATTCAGTTCAGGGGTGTCTACCAAATTACCGGTAACTTGACCAAGGCTAGACATGTCGGTAGGTTGACCGAGATTGTCAGACCGACCGACTCCCTCGGATTGGACCGAAGTGTCAGCTTCCTATTGTGGAACAGCTTGATCCGGCTGGGTATCAATGATACCCATTTGGTCATGGACAAACCGCCTGAAGACCGGAGTCTCATCTTCACTGTCAGAATGAATGTCGTTATTTTCCAATCTGTTGTGTAGATCAAAGCATGAAGCAGTATTGCTTTCAACCGATTCATCGAAAACAACGTGAATTGTTTCCTCCATGGTTGCAGTTCTATTATTATATACTCTATATGCTTTACTTACTGACGAGTATCCTAGCATAATGCCGGTATCGGTCTTTGCATCAAAAGCGGTAAGTTGGGATTTACCATTTATGTGAATATAACATTTACAACCGAAAATTCTGAGATACTTGAGTTTAGGAACTCTGTTAAAATAAACCTCATACGGTGTTTTGTTGTGAAATCTGTTTATCAAAGATCGGTTTTGTGTATGGCATGCAGTGTTGATAGCCTCAGCCCAAAATTTCTGAGCAATGCCGGAGTCGGCTATCATAGACCGTGCGGCTTCCTTGAGAGTCCGGTTTCTTCTCTCGGCCAGGCCATTTTGTTGAGGAGTCCTAGCGCTAGACAACTCGTGTCTAATGCCGGATTCATCAAGATATGCAGTTAATGTACTATTAGTAAATTCGGTACCTCGATCACTTCGAATGTTGTTGATGCGAGTTGATTTTTCATTTTGCAACCGCTTGAGAAGTGTGATCAGGTTTGATACAGTTTCACGTTTAGATGGTAGAAATATCACCCATGTATATCTAGAATAATCATCAATAACTACCATGGTGTAAAGCATACCGCCTAGGCTAATGACCTGAATCGGTCCAAATAAATCCATGTGAAGAAGATCTAGACACCGGCTAGATTGAATATTTCCTTTACTCTTAAAAGATGACCTAGTTTGTTTACCCATCTGGCATGCTGAACAGACCTTATCCTGGTTAAATACTATATCAGGAATACCTTCAACTAACTTTTTGCCACGAATGTAGTTTAAGGTTTTCATGTTTAGATGGTTTAGTCTCTTATGCCATAGCCAGGTTTGATCAGTTTTAGCTATCATGCATATAAGATGTTCTACTCTTGTTTTCCAGTCTACCTTATAGATGTTGCCTATTCTATTTCCGGTTAGTAGTACAATGCCTTGAGAGTCCTTAACTAAGCAAGCATGTTTAAGGAATTCTACCGTGTATCCAGCATCACACATCTGACTAATTCTAAGTAGGTTAAAACGTAGGTTTTCAACTAAAAGGAATTCTGTGTAGCCATCATTATTTTGTTCTCCCTTGTTCTTTCATTCCCTTCAAAGATCTGGATGACCGTGTTCCATGTCTCCTTCGCAGTTTTGCAGTCTCTGATCTTGCAGTATGTGTTTCTGTCTACGCTGTTGGAGATCCGGTTTCTTGCATGGTTATCCAGATTGTTCCTTCTCCTATCTTCAGCCGTCCATTCTTTTCTGTCTTTATCAATGACTATCGGTCCTTCGGTTAGAACGGATTCCATTTCATCATCCAAGGTGACTAGATGCAGGTGCATGCGTGCCTTCCAGTTGGCAAAGTCATCACCTTCTAGCATTGGAGGCCTATCCTGATACATGTTTGCTTGAGTATTGAAACTAACTGCTCTGATACCAATTGTTAGGATCTAGGTCGCCGCTGGTGGACCGGGGGTTGGACCGGTTAGCGGTTCTTACTCGTAGGGTGGTGGTTAATCCGGTTAGAGATTAACACCGGGGTTTCAATACTACACAACCTGTCACAAACCCTTGAACTAGGTTCAAGCGCGGAAAAGGTTTGGTTTCAGGTTGAAGCGGTACACTTGTATGATGGGCACGGTCGGTTTCGGATGATGAAGATTTGGAGATGGTGGGTCGGTTTTGGCTATCTGGATGTTCGGTATGGTTAGTATAGATTCGGTTTGGAGCGGTATGGTTAAGTTAGTCGGTTATGTAATGAAGCCAACAGAAAGTAAATAACACAAAAGGTTTTATGGATGTTCGGAGATAAAACTCCTACGTCACCCCTTCCTCTCGAAACCGCGAGAAGGATATTCACTAAGGAATACAAGTACAATCCGATCGAGACTTATTTCCAGCTCGATAGCACTCTTACAATTCACACCGAAATTGTAAAACACACTTTAACTTTCAACACTTAGGCTTTCTAGAATATCACACTGTTATTGTAGTAAATGCTTTTAGCTCTTGTTATCCCAATGTATGTCCCACATTTACTCTTCTTCAACTGCCTCCTTTTATAGGTGAAATATGCCAACGGTCATATTTCACTGCCTTGAATCTGATTGGTTGGTCAGTGGTGCAGTGATTCAGTGTCTCAGACCTGCCGGTCGTCTCCTCAGACCTGACGGTCAATCTCAGACCTGGTATCCTGTTTCAGACCTGCCGGTCTGTAAAGCAAACCTGCTGGGTTTGTCTTTTACTCAATGTAGGCACTGTCTGTTTGGACAGTTGTCTGTACTTTGAAGATTTTCTTTCTGGCTTATCCTGAAGTAGAAGGATTCGGTAGTACGGTTTTTCTGCAGCCTACAGTCTTTTCTCAGACTTGCATGGATATGGAAGTATTCAGTCTGTTCCTTTGGTATCATTCTCAACATATACCCAAAGTGTCTTCTTGTACAGGTCGGCCACTTGACTTGGCCGAATGTCTTTTGATAGTGAAGTAACCGGACTTCTTCCGGTTATACTTGTCTTGTGGGTGATCGGCTGTTTGATGGTTCCGGTTTTGAGCTTTGGCCGATCCTTCCTTTGTGCGGTGACGTTCCGAATACACTTGATCGGTTTGGTAGCTTGACCGGTTCGGTTTCTTCAGTTGGTTTTCTTTTATTCATCCGGTCCGGTTCCTTGTTCCTGCATGGAAGGTTTATTTAAGTTAGGTTTATTTGAACCGGTATGAATTTATCTAACAAACTCTAAACAAAAGTTTTCCTCTATTTAATGATGCCTTCACGAAAAGGAAAAACTCACTTATCAAAATCATTAAACTATATCTTCTCTCACAAATAAAAGATTATCTTCACTTCTTCAAAATCAAAGAAATGAATCCAACTTTCACTAATAACACTCTTCTCATTGATTTCGAGTCCGTTATATCAAGTGGAGATGAAGAAATTGTCTCCATGTTTAAGTCATTGGAAAACATGGGCTTAAGATATTTTCTTGATGATTGTCATCCTATATATGACGATATAGTACATGAATTCTTCAAAAATGCTAAAATACTTCGCGGAAATCTCATCTAATATAAAGTTCAGGGCAAAGAGTTCATATTCGATGAAGAAGATCTTGCACGAAGCTGTGAACTTCCAACTGAAGGCATCTCTAATTTTTATTTCTCAAGTGAAATCATCGATGATATGTTACTTCACTTCTTATACTCCTCCAATCATATCGAAACTTATGGAGCTAAATCTCACCTAAGAACTAAATATTATATTCTTAGCGAAGTTGTTGGCAAATCCATTTTGGCCAAGAACTCCACCAACATCTACTCCAAGAAAGTCTTTGAAATGATGGTAGCTATCACAAGAGGCATCTCCATAAACTGGTCAAAAGTGATTTTCGATAATCTTAAGAAAATGATCTCCTCAAACATGATGTTGACCGGCTATGCATCTCAACTGAGTCGTCTCTTCTTTGATATTGATATTTACCTCGACCCGGCGATCTCACTCAATCCATCCCAACTTTTAATAAAGGAAAGGAATTGATTGTACATTGATAGGGTAGAAAGAGAAAGAATCAAGAGAGAAATGACTCTAGGATCTCCTAGTTATCAGTCTTAAGATAAAAAAATTTATTTCATCCTGTTCGAATAGGAAACTGGTCATTTTGTACCATGAACCGGCTATTATGAATGTTGAATCGTCTATTTAGCTAAAATTTTAATAAAATCAAGGTTTATTGAAGATAAGGTGCATCAACTATCTATATCAGGGAGAAGTCTTCCCAAAAATACCTTAATTGTATGAAGTACTTAAAATGTAGTTTTGTTTAAAACCGCTCGGTTTTTGAACAAAAAATGATCGGTTTAGCTTCTCTTCAGATAAATGATCGGTTCTTTGGGCAACTGGTTATCTATGTGAACCTTTCGGAAATATCATCCTTGAAAAGTTGTCTTAATCAATTACTCTGCTTTTAATTTTTTAAACAGGTCAAAATCTCGAGTAACGTGAAATCTTATGTCTCTTAATAGTGGCATTTATGACCAACATAACGGCTAGATGCTAATGACCAATATATTTTAGGATGACTCTTGAACGGTATTATCTGCCTATTTAAGGACGCTTTCTCTAAGAACAACTAACACAAATATATCATAGATCTCTCTAAAGTAAGAACAACTAACACAAATATATCTCTAAGATCTCTCTAAAGTCTAGAACACCTTCCTTCACTCTTAAATTCCTTAAATGAATCCAGCCTTGGCTCGCAACACTCTACTTGTCGATTTTAATTATGTTCTATCTCTTGAAGATTAGGAGGTTCTCAAAACGGTATTTCTATCCTTAGAAAATTCTGGATTGAGAAAGTTCTTTGAAGGATCTCAAGTTATTCATGAAGATGAAGTTTTTGAGTTCTTCGAAAATGCAAGAGTTGGTGATGATTCCATCCTGTTAGAAATGGTAGGAAATGAATTTCTTTCGAAATAGGAAGATTTCACTCGGTTGTTCGATCTTCATACCCAAGAATTCTTGAAGTTCCTTCCATCCCAAGACAACATCATCAGCAACATGACCCTCCTTTTCTCAAATTCCTTCATTCGTATGGAAACTCATGGAATCAAGTCCCTATTAAGACATGATATCCAAATTCTTAGTGATATCGTTGGCATATCTATCATGGCAAAAGAGTCCACTCACTTCTATACAAAAAAAACTTTCCAAATGATGATCGCCATAGTTAGTGGCATTCCAATAAACTGGTCTTTTTTTTGAAAATCTGAATAGAATGGTCTCTTCACCAAAAATGACGATCGGGTACGTCTCTCAGATTGGTAGAATCATCATCGACTTCAACGTCAATCTTGGACCCGGAACCAATCATAGATCATCCAACCTCCTGAAAAGAAAAAAGGTCGAAAGCTGGATCCATAGGTTAGAAGCGACACAAGCTAAGAAGGAATACATCCCATGATCTTCAAACCATTAGACCCGGCGTTTAGATCTCTTTGTCCTTTTCGAATTAAAAGAATGTGAATCGGTTATTTTATTTTAAAACCGGTTACTTAAGTTTAAATTAATGAAGCTATTAATAGTTTCCTTTATTATATATATTTAACTTATGACCTATATAAGTTTAAGTTTAAGTGTATTAATTAATCTACATTTTTCTAAATAATGGTCATAAAGTATTTATAATTAAAATAATGATTGTACCTTAGAAACATATTTTCTTTTTTAAACTGGCGCCAAATTTCATCTTTTAATAGTGTTTTGGGAAGCGCACTATTACACATGACGGTTCAAATTCCTGACAGTTTTCAAAACATGTTCAACATTATTCCTTTAAAACGGAATGCATGCCGGAAATCTTGGATTAAAAGAAATATTGGCAAATCCTAAAATATCTTTGCTCTGCCTTCTCTCTAAAACCTCTCATCATGTTCGTTACTTCTCCTCATTCGTATTTAGATCTCAAAATAGTTAAGGATAATGCTTTGTTCAACCATATTGTACATGTAGATTTTCAATCCATCTATGACTCAGGAAATATCGAGATGTAGAAGATATTACGATCCATTGAAGAATTCGTCGTAAGATATTTCCTAGAAGGACCACCCATTAACTATCTGGAAACCGTTCGAGAGTTTTTCGACTCCTCCTAGATGATCGTGTTCTGTGCGATATTATCTCCAAAGCGCTACAAGGAAAAGGCGGAAACTTTGACATTATATCCCAGTCAAAATTTGATATGATGGGTGCTATCGTTAGGGTGATAGCATCAACTGGGGGCTTATTCTATTCAACACCCTCTGCGAAATTGGTGTCCCCTCACAAAAATCGAACTCATGGGTACGCGATACAGATTGGCTGGATCTTAACACATCTAAATGTACCTACCGGTCCGGGTAACTCATTAATTTCTAGAAAGATCTTAAATTCCCTCACTACTGGTAAATATATTACAAGGATAAACAAGGCCAAGGAGTCTAACTTCGAGGCCTGAAGTCAACAAACTCATGGTACAAAGACTGCTAGTGAAAAGATAGTGGGAGGTTTGAAACGCACAAACACTTCTACCTGTGCAGCTTCCTTTAGAAGACTTAGATCAGCCACTGAGTCCACCGCTAGCGCTACCAGTATTGCTGGAACAAGACAAGGAGACAAACATGAAATCAAATGCTCCCGGAAGAAGCCCCGGTTTGATATAAATATTCCTCCTCCTCCCCTGTTTAATGCTTCTCCAGTTCCCATGGAAATGCTACTCTTCAAAATACTGTGATTGGGCCTGCATTTTTAGAGGCTCAATCTGCAGTCAAATATCAATATTAGTGAGCTAAATATTTCTGAAGCCGAGCGGTAGGAAGACTCACAAACCGATCAACAAGATGAAGGTCCTTAAGCCGACCAACTGTTTGTTTTACAAACCAATCAGCAAAAGGCGCAACAAACCGTCTGGCTCGAAGACGTTTATACCGATCAGCTTAATGCACAGCAAGATGACCCTACTACTACCGGTCTATTAATCAATGTTGATGAGGTTGGTCAATCCGAAGTTGTCATAACCGGTCAGTACAATACTAATCATGACACTTAAGTTACAACTCCGATAATGAATCTATCAAATGCTGCTGGTCAGACTGCTACGACAATCGACAATGAATGGTTTATTCCAAAAACCATATTTCCTCAAGTAATACTAATGAGAAAGCCTCCTCCCAATGAATATACATTAAATAGAGCATTGATTGATTCATTTTCTTCATTTGCTGCAATAAGATCTTTGAGGTAGCTTGAGATCAGAGAGCCTATTTTGGAGCCCGAACTAGAGGAAGCTGATGAGCTTGACATAGATCTTATCACGGATAAGCCAAACAAAGGCAAACCAAACAAAGGTCGTGCTCCTCCTTCACTTGTACCACCTTTAAATGTAACTCCTAAAGCACAAACGTCTATTCAGCTAATCCTCGATCAAGTTGAAGTTGAAGCCATGGTTAAAATTTATGCTTTTAAATCTTGGGCAAACATTAGATTGGAAGACAACTTTGATGGTGTATTCCCGGACTTAACAACCGATCAAAAATGGGCAAAGCTGCTAGCATTAGAGGAATCCGTGTTTTCTATTACTAAGACAAGAACTATTGTTGCGGCTCTTAAAAGGGGTGAATATGTGGAGGCTTATACGAAGGGTTGTGCGATATTTCCGACTATAAAGGTGTGTCATTCTAATTATAATCCTTCCTCCAAAACAGCGATGACGGATACACAAGTAATAAATCACTTAACATGGCTATTAGAGTTGTATGTCTCGACTACTCTTCGGTATATTGACGGCAGAGAAACATCGAAAATTACCGGCATTCCTCATCAGCGTAACAATTTAAATCATGTTGACGGAAATGAACCCTTGGTTTTTATTGTAGAAATGCCCCGTTCTCAAGGTGAACTCAAAGCTATTGGAACCGAGCAACCGCTTGTTGAAGAGGCTCGAACTTCAAAGCCAACCTAGACTCACTCTAAAGAAAATGAGTTCTTTGAGGGATATGACGTTAGAGGACGATGCGTTAAAGAGAAATACCATGGAATGTCTAAACAAGATTTTGAATGGGCTACTGATGGACAGAAAGTAACTTACACTGATGTAATGGATTATGGCCTGCTAGGAACAACCTGTGATGAATATGAAAACGAGGATGGCGAAGACACAGCTAACTCTAATATTCCCCCAGTATAACCACCCGTTGAAGAGGAACTTGAAGCCCCACCCGCTAAGACACTGACCCCTACTCAATCTAAATCGGGTAAGTCTTCTAAGCGTAAAGAAGTATCTAAGCCTGAAGAGGAACAACATGAATGATAATGTTGAAGGATCGACTCGTGTGGAAAGATATATTCAAGTTAGTTTTCATTAAGCTCTCCCTATCCAAGATGTTCTTCTTGGTTCTCACATCTAAACTCGGTCAGACTCTAAGGAAACTCCAAGGCAAGACATCGAGAAGATTATCCTGAATGCTCTAGCTCAGTGGCAAGAATCCGTTAATGCCCAATTGGATAAAATGGAAAGGAAGCAAGCATCCTCTACAAGTTCTCATAATCAGGAATTAGCAGGGTTAAGACAGGAGTTGAGGCAGGAACTGGGACAGATAAAACCCATGGTCTGTAAGACACTCACTACTTTTGAAGTCGTATCTTCGCAACTTGTTGAGATGGCCAAATCCTAGAACGCTGTTGATGCCGAGAAACTCAGAGAAAATGAAGAAGCTTCCAGATGTATTCAAGATGAAGAGAATGAAATTACTGAGGCAGCTAAACAAGTTGAGGCTGAGAAAATCAGAAAAAATGAAGAGGCTGCCCGACATATTCAAGAGGAGGAAAATGCAGACGATCCTACCATGCCAGGGATCACTTCCAAAATGACTAAGGCAGTTAAACGAAAGAAAACTACAGTAGTGGCGGATGATATGCCATTGTCACAATATAGAACTCGAGTCGCAAACACTCGGTCTTAGCCAAATGTACCTCCACCAGAAATCCCACGTAGTGCCTAGTTGGGTTGTAGGCAACGACGAGCTGGTGGACTAAGCATTGATGATGTACTTGATCAATCGAGGGCAGGGAGTCCTGAAGTCAATGTTCCGGGGATACAAGGTTAGGATTTCGTCGCAAGATTCATGGGCAACTTTGCAAAACAGGACCCGTAATCGAAAGAGGGAGACACTGAAACCCTTTCCTTATCTTTGGTCTCTCATCTATGCATTTTACTCTTATAATTATTTTATTGAACTTTTTCCTATATTCATGTTGCTAACAACATTGGTTTTATATTTACCAAACAGGGATGTCTCTATGATAATTATTCTGCTATTTATGGTTGGTTTTGATAGTTTTAGGTTAAAACAATAAAAAATTGTTGAAATTGCAAGGAACTAGATCACTATTTTCGATAAATCCAACTGCCTTTGATAATTTATTCTAAACAATCAAAGAGGGAGAAATTGTTAAATTAAAATACACAATTAATCTAGCATAAGCAGTCAACAATTACAAAATTACAAGGTTTTGAATATTTAGATTAAATAATCAAAAAAGGACAAATTGTTAGGTAAAAATAGGTAATTAATTATTAGTACTAATTAACTATTAATAAAGAAACTAATCAAGTTAAATCTCATGCAGGATAAAGAAAACCGGAAGTAAAGCTAATTGGATTTCTTTTAAGTCGGCTGCAGAATTAATATTATAAAAACATACAATCGATTCCATATAAAATCGGTAATATATCAAAACCGGTAGTATGGTCGGTTTGTCTCAAGTGCAGCTGGTAGTATCTCAATCGGTTTTATCTCATGCGTATCTGATAGTATCTACTTCGATAGAATCTCAAGCGTAGCCGATAATATCTCAATCGGTTTTATCTTAAGCGTAACCGGTAGTATCTCAATCGGTTTATCTCAAGCGCAGCGGGTAGAATCTCAATCGGTTTTATCTCATGCGTAGCTGGTAATATCTATACTTCGGTAGTATCTCAAGTGTTGTCGGTAATATCTCAATCGGTTTTATCTCAAGCGTAACCGGTAGTATCTCAATCGGTTTATCTCAATCGTAGCCGTTAGTATCTCAATTGATTTTATCTCAAGCGTAGTCGGTAGTATCTCAATCGGTTTATCTCATGCGTAGCCGGTAGTATTTATACTTCGGTAGTATCTCTTGCATAACCGGTAGTATCACAATCGGTTTTATCTCAAGTGCAGCCGATAGTATCCTAATCGGTTTCTAATGAAGCGTGGACGGTAGTATGTATATCATCATTGTAATAAGCATATCCAGTAAATGCATAAAGCAACTTTTATATCTCCAGACGGTTTTGTTATCATTTTAGTGCAAGTCTGATGAGGAGTTCTTGGGAGCAGATGTCATCTAGCCTAATTCAGACTGGCAAATCATTAGAAGACAAAAATGTATGTTGATTTCTCCTCGGAAATCATTAAACCAATTAATGATTTGTCGGCTTATTATTATCAAAGTACAGACAAGATCAAAGGATATCCCATCTGCTGTACTATTCTAGACTTCAACCAATCAAAGAGAAGAAAAGTGGTTTCTTAAAGTAGACATAGTCGTTGAAATCACATATATTTTGGTTGATATATTTACATACTTAAGCACTTTTGACTTTATGCAACCTTATCTTTGAGCAAACGTTTCTCGACAAATTGAATCTTTCCTATCAAATCACTCAAAACTTTCGAAACATACTAGTTCTCAAAGAGTGTGCTAAAAGCTCAAGTGTATTAAAATATTACCTATTCTGTGTGAGTGGTGAGCATAGTAAGTTGACACAATTTGTTTCTGTTAAACAGAGTGAATTTATTGAAAGGTTGAAAACAGGCAGTAAATAAGCCTTGGTTGTTCAACTAAGTCTATGTACGAGTTGTAAACAGATCGAATATTCTAGTAAATATCCTTCTCAAATGTTTGAGAAGAAGGGGTGACGTAGGAGAGTTTACTCCGAAAATCCATAAACAATCCTTGTGTCTTGTGTTCTTTACTTTCTGTATCATCCAGACCGATTATTCGTTACTTCAAGTGGAAACAAACACTTCCGTACTTAAACTCGGTTAAAGAGTTTGTGACAACTTGTGTAGAATAGAAACTGATATTAACCTCTAACGGGGTTACTATCAACATGAATGTGTGTAAGCGTTCACCTTTGTGATACCTCAGTCACCTTTAGCGATCCCGATCCTAAAAACTGTGTTCATAACAAGTTGCTTATGTATTCACATAAAAGAATAAATTATGTCTGAACGTAGTACCGAGATTGTATAATGGATAAATTGTGACTCTAAGTTCACATTGACTTGAACTCTGTTGGGGATTTGGAATATTTACATCAATTTTTTTATTAGGATCGAACCCATGATAAACTATCTATGTACTCTCATAACAAGGAGAGATTAGGTCTGAACGTAGTTCAATACTCACGAATTTGAATTCTTGCGTATTATCATGAATGGATTTTATCACACATGCTTCAAATGAAGTATGTTTTGAGCATGTCGACGTTGAAAGGTGTAGATAGTTCCTTCTCCGTCTAAAGTGGTCAATCATGTGGCGCCACTTGATAATACATTCATGACAAGGTAGGGTCTTTCTCATGGAGTTTGAAACTTGTCTTTGGGGTTTAGTATCCATAGGTTCTTCTTTAGGACTAGATCACCTTCACGAAGTTCTGATTCTTGACTTTTTTGTTGAATGCTTTGGACATTTTTCTTTCATATGCTTGCAAGTGACATAATGTGTCTAACCTCTTGTCCTCTATAATGGCTATTTGATTGGACCAAGACTTACACCAATCTTTTTTCACTACTTGCATTTTGAGAATTACTCTTAATGTAGGGACTTCGATTTTGATAGATTACACAACATCCATTCCATATACTAACGCAAATGGAGTCTCTCTAGTTGATGTTTGAATGGTTGTTCAATAACTTCGGAGGGTGTAAGAAAGCATCTCATGCTAATCTTTGTACATCTGAGTCATCTTCTTGATGATTTTGATGATATTTTTGTTTGCATATTCTATAACAATATTCATTTGAGGGCAATAAGGTGATGACTTGAGTTGTTCAATGTAATATTCATCTAGTATTTAAGTACTTCTCCTCAGAAGTGTCCATCATTGTTTAAGATCAAAGCCTAAGGAACTCCAAAGCTTGGAATGATATTGTTGCGTATGAACTTATTAACATCTTATGAGTTGAGGACCTTGTACAATTGAGCTTCAACCCATTTGGTGAAATAGTCGATACCCATAAGGCTAAACTCGTGTTCATTTGAAACGTGAGGATAGGTATTCGTTGAGAATTTCCATTGAGATGTCAAGTTGTATAGAAAAGATATTGGAGTGTTCTTCAAGTTCGTATAAACATGACATTGATGACACTTCTTAACATAATATTACACATTCTTGTTACATTTTTGTTAATAGTAGCTAAAGAGAAGGATCTTCTTTACAAGTGTTGATTCGTTCAATATGGGCCACATGTTCTTGCGTGTACTTATTTATTATATGATCTTAGATGATTGAGGTTAGCCAATTCATAATATGTTCTTACCTTCTAAGGATCATCGATATAACTTTCCTACAGGTAGCACGTAGTTGGTGGTGTATTGGCGCAAAGCGCTCTCTCTCTCTCTCTTCTTTATGAAAGTGTGTAGAATACTCACCATGTTCAATATACTTTTTTAGAGGTTTGAACTATGTTTTAGGCGTCACTTCAATGATGGTTATTGACGTTTTCTTAAAGTCTCTCTTTTTCTTCTACCGAGCCTTCAAAGGCTTGAATTTTCCGGTATTTGAGTCATGGCTTCTAACATGTTCAAAGAGTCAACGAATTGATTCTAACTCCTTGGAGCGTGTGTGAACGTTAGATGTTCAACCTTAGCTATCAGAGTGGACAAGTATTGAAGATATGGCTTTAAGTTTCTCTTTTTATTTTCAAATCACCTTTACATTGTGAAATGACTAAGTTAGAGTCTCATATTACTTCTAGTTGTTAGACTCCTTTCTCATGAGCTATCTTCAAGCCAAATAAATGTGCTTCATACTCTACTTCATTGGTCTTCGTAGGATAACTTGAGCTTGATTGATATTGGATTGTAGGTTCTGATAGAATCTATGAGTAATATTCTGATGATGTAGCCTTGTTTTCCTAAAGCTCCATCGAATAGTAATTTCCAGGTTATAGGATCTAAGGTCATCACTTCTTCGTCTAGAAACGTCAACTCCTCGTCGTCTTCTACTTTGATAGGTTGATCTGCAGGAAAGTCTACTACAATTCTTCCTTTGAAATACTTATGGATAGTGTTCTCAATGTCGTACTCTAAAATCATAATCATCCACTTAGCTAGTTAGGGAGACAAGAGAGACTTCTCGAACAAGTAACGAATCATATATAGTCTTGAACAACTTGTTAGTGTGGGATTGCATATAATGCCTTAACCTTTTGGTAACCCAAGTTATGTCCCAACACAAATTTTCTTCTAGAGAGTGTTTCAATTCATGGAATGTCATTCGCTTGCTCACGTATTAGACTATAACATATTTCTTCTCTTTGTTCTCTTAAGAGGGTAGACTCCCCATTGTTGTTTATGTCACCGTCAATTAAAGAATTAGAGGAACCCCTAGCTTAGAGGCATCCGCATAGGAGAATATTTGAGGTACTCCTTGATCTTCTTGTAGGCGTTCTAACAAGCGTCATCCAGACAAATCTTTCATCCTTCTTTAGAATATTGAATAATGAATCGCATGTCATAGTGAACTTATTTATGAAATAATTTATATACTGGATTTAACCTAGAAAGCTTCGCACTTCTTTTTCACTTCGAGGAGCTGGTATAGTCGTGATCGCTTCAATTTTGCTTGGTTCCACCTCGATTCCTCACTGTGTGATATGAAAGCCTATGATCTTTCTTAATATTACTCTGAATGTACACATCTTCAGGTTGAGTCAGAGATAGAACTTCCTTATGGGTTTTAGAAATTTGTCGAGATTTTAGATGTGCCCTTCTTGATTTTTCAACATGAAGATTATGTCATCTATATAGACTTCTACCTCCTTGTGGATCATGTCATATAGAATCATTGTAGAGGCTTTCTACTAGGTTGTTCATGCATTCTTCAGTCCAAAAGACACGACTCTATAAAAGAACGTCCCAACTTCTATGATGAATGTTGTTTTCTCCTTGTCTTCTAGAGCCACCAACACTTGTTTGTATTATTAAAATATATCAATGAAAGAGAGGATATGTGTGGTACATGAAAGTTATCCTTGGGAATTACTCTGTTGATATCTCGATAGTATACACACACTCAAATCTTTCCATCTTTCTTCGCGACTAGGACTATGTTGGAAACCCATTTTGAATAGCCTTCAACTTCATGGAATCCCGTGTCGAGTTGCTTTTGGAATTTCTCTTTGATCTTCTCCATGACATTTGCTCTCATACTTTGGAGATTTTGTTTCACCAGCTAAGCATCCTCATTCAATGGTATTTGATGTTGAATAATCTAAGGATCAATACTTGGCATGTCTTAATAAGAGAAAGTAAACACATATTTGTTCACTTTTAAATGATTAGTTAGATTTTCTCGTTCTTGAATTGTTTAAACTTTTATCGATTAAAACATTTTGAGCATCTTCTTTTTGTGTTAAGATTTATTATAATTTTTTCCATTGTAGTGGATAAATCTTCCTCCTACTTATCTAGATAATGTTTCATTTTGTAAGTCATTTCTAACTCAAAATTTAGAGGTCATGTATACAAAAACTTTATCTTCGTTATTAATGGCGTTGTTCGAAATGTCAAGTGACTTAGAATTATTAAAAATTGTTTCAGCATGTGTATATGTTTTCTCAAGTTTAGAATATAATGTGCGCCTGATGCCTAGAGATTATATCGTTTGATATGGATTGTCTTCTTCGCTTTCAATGGCATCATCATAGTCTTAATATGTGTGGATGAATTCTTCTAGCCAAAATGGCTTAGAAGAGCTTGTTTGTGCACCAACTTTAGAGTTGTCTTTTGATCCTTTCTCGTGTTCATAGAAAAGCTTGTGAATTCTCTCCAACATGTCTTGCCAATCATTAGGTTTCCCCTAATCATAGAAAAGAAAGTAATTTTGGTAAATAAACCGTCAGAAAAGATTTTCTAACCTGTAAATCGACATTTAGAGTTTGATGGTTGAAGGGTTCTAGGAATTTGAAATAAGAAAGTGTTTTCCCTCTTTTACGAACTATATGTTTTGGGTAGGTGGGGTCAGAATGTAAGTATTGGTTATTTTACTTCTTGTTTACTCATTAAACCTAGATGACTTATAACCCATACCGCGACCATTTTATTTCCAACCATCTACACTAGTCCTGGAATTCATGTAGCTTGAGGACCTAAACCAACATCCATTAAGTAATTCATCTTGTTTATTATGTAAAGTGTAAGAGTAGAAAAGTAGTTGAATGTTGGTATCTTATATGGATCGTTACCTATTTCCAAAATCATATTGATTGTGAGATCGTTAAGGTGAACTTCCTCGGATGTAGTATGTGTTGAACTCGTGTCTATCGTAACATACGACTCTCCATTTATTTCTCTTTAAGATCGGAGGAAGCACTTCGTCAGAATGTTCGTCCTTAAATTTTAGTGTCTTCCTCGCTCTTCACTACTCTCGTTGATTTACTAGTTGTGTTCTAAAGAGGTACTAAGCTTACTAAGCCTTCTAAAACACATTGTGTATTATATAAGGAATTGGAAACACATATCCTCATTTGATTTTATTTGTTCTACATTCTAAATATGGTATTATTGCTTGTGTTTATGATTTAGATGTTCATTTAAGTTCGGTTAAACCCTATCTGCTAGTCTAGCTTTATATCAATGCAAAGAGTTATTCTCAATTATTAAATTAAGAATTCTAGTGATATGTGTAAATGATAGGATCAGCGTAATCGATAGAGACGGGGGTCTGGCTATTGATGACGACTTCAGATAAACGATTTGATATAAATCTTGTTAGGGATTTGAATCATTTTTTATGCTTCAAAAACCCTTGCGAACTCTTGAACGATTCAAGTGCGGAAACGTTTGCTCAGGTTTGAAGCTAAGAACCAACGAGAGAATGAATGACAGAATGTAAATGACACAGCAGTTTGTTTATGGATGTTCGGAGAAAACTCTCCTACGTAACCCCTTCTTCCAACCACCAGAAGGATTCACTATAAGTTTCTTAAATCAAATATACTTGCAAGGCTAGCTCACTGTTGAACAGAACAAACTTTGTTAAACTTACAGTATATTAAATAATATCACTCAGCTAGATAATACTTTGATTATAACACTCTCTTGATGTACACACAGTAAAAGTAAAAAAGCAGTTTGTTTGTCTATCAGCTTGTATGTTCGCGTATATTCTAATTGATCGAGAGAGTGAGAGAGAGTTCATCTGTTGTCCTTGAGAATCTTTAAATAGAGATCAGGCACCAACGGTCGAATCTTCTATAATGACAAGTGGCAAACTTTCATTGAAACGCCTCCATAATACACAAGTACAGCAGACTCTGAGCACTAGGATAATGGTCGTACCAATCAGGTAGTGCGCCAAATATTCTTCTAGGATTGTCCTACAAGAAACAAGTAGTGGGAAGGATATTTGCTTATGTGGCATTAGTTAATTGGTTGCAACTAGCTGTCGTATTGATCTGCACTGAAAAGTAGAGCAGGAGTAGCATACAGCTAGTTGATTGTGGGTAGACGGATGCTAGCTTCAAGCAACTGCTTAAGCATGGAATTAGACATTTTTCACTTAGACTGACAAGTCTAATGAAGTTAGATGCCCCCTTCTAATAGCAGGATCCATTAGACCACCTGGTCTAATGGGATTAGAAGACACGTCTAATTACAGTTCCCTTCAGACTAATCTGAAGAAGTTAGACTACACGTCTAACTCTCATCTCTGTTAGACGACACGTTTAACTATGCTTCCCTTCAGACTAATTTGAAGGAGTTAGACTGAACGTTTAACTCTCATCTGTTAGACGACACGTCTAACTAAGCTTCCTTTCAGACTAATCTAAAGGAGTTAGACTACACTTCTAACTCTTATCTATTAGACAACACGTCTAACTACGTTTGTTAAACTACACATCTAACTATGTATCTGTTAGACATCACGTCTAACTACGTATCTGTTAGACTGCACGTCTAACTATGTATCTATTAGACTGTACGTCTAACTACGTATCTGTTAAATTGCACGTTTAACTACGTCTGTTAGACTGCACGTCTAACTACGCCTGTTAGACTTCACGTCTAACTATGTATCTGTTAGACTGCACGTCTAACTACGTATCTGTTAGACTGCACCTCTAACTACGTATCTGTTAGACTGCACGTCTAACTATGTATTTGTTAGACTGCACGTCTACCAACGTCTGTTAGACTGCACGTCTAACTCTGTGTATCTAATAACCAATCAGTCTAATGAACGTCATTCAGACTTAGTCTAATATAACATGTTTTCGTTACACCTATACCAAAAACAATTAGACGCTTAGTTTAAGTTTTATACCAACTCATCATCAAAATTACATTAGTTAGAATACTTTGACCCTTAGTCAAAATAATTTGACCCAACAATTTCCCCATTTTTGATGATGATTTTAAAACTTTGCACAATTTAAGAGATAAACATCCATCCAATAGAAGAAAGAGTCAAACTTGTTCACCAGTCTTATAGAAATAAGTTCCAAAAACCAATATTCAGAAACCAAGTTTAAAGAACCAAGTTCACAAACTAATAGCATAGTTTAGGAGAAAAGAGATTATTGATCTTCCTTTTTCACAAGTGGGTCGATTGTGTAGTGAGATCCTTGACAACTGAATTCTTCTCCAGTCAGAAGGTTTCAAAACAGAGGTAGATAACGGCCACCACGACCACTTCCACCACTTCTGCCACCAAGATCACCTCCACTATTTATACCACCACGATCACCGCTGTGACCTCCGCCTCTTTTGATTGGCCCATCGCTATCAACATCGGTTGGCTTTCGCTCTGATCTGGTGCCTGTTGAAACACCACCACCTCTTCTTCCTCTATTATCATCTCCTTGATAATGAGATTCTTCTCTTTCTCGGCAGCAGCCTTAGCATCTTCTTCAGCCTGAATCTTCATTGCAAAGGAATCAACCTGTTCTAACCGCTTAGCATCAGCTCTGCTCATATTACCTTAAATCTCAACCATCTGATTTCCAAGGAAACTTATTCCATCCATGACTTCATTATGGAGTTCAACGGCATTGTCCCTTTCATAGTCGATCAAATTGCTTTGTCGTCGGAAGAAGTTCTTTTCAAATTTGGTGTATGTCTTGTTGAGGGTATGAATCTCGTATGTGTTCCTCTTCAGTGTCTGCTCCATCTCATTATGGGTTTTAAGAAGATCGGCAAATTCCTTCTTGTTTACTTTCTGAGTCTTCATAATCTTTACCATATTGGATTCCATTACAGCCATATTCTTCTGTAGAGTTCCCATAAATGTTGTCATAGACTTCATAAGCTTTGTACCACCAGCAGATGATCCTTCATTAGATTAAATCTCTATAGAATCTGCTGGAGCGGTCTGAATGAGACTAATATGGGTGTGAACTTGCATGGACTGCTCGGATCCATCCTTCTCTGAATCACTTTCAGACTTACCTTCTTTTTTATTATCAACAAAATCTTCACGTACCTTGTGAACCGGACTGGGCGACCCGTCTGAATGATGAGGAAGATTGACAAAATCATCATGAATGTTTGCAACAGTGATGTCCGGAAATGGTCGAGGCTTGGGAGAACTGGGAATAAAACATTGAGACAGAGGAAGCTCTTCTGAAGATTCTTTATTTTTATCCTATTCCCCCTCAGATGAGGAACTCTTCTCTGATTCCTTGTAATTTGAGGGTTCCCCCTTATATCGAGCTTATTCAGGCTGACTAACTTCAACCTCCTTTTATTGAGAAGCCTTTGCTTCGAGAACAGGGGACTCCAACACTTCCTTTTCCTTGGTAACAAGAGCTTGAACAGGTTCCTTAACAATTTCTTCTTCTTCAATAATGGGATTGGATTGAATGGGTTCCACAATTTTCTCAATTCTGGGTTAGGCCGTTAGACGTTTTTCTTCAGTTGAAAAACTTCCCAATTCTATAAGAAGAGCATCAGCTTGCTCATCTTCAGCAACATCACGATCATCGGACAGTTCCATAAGTTCATCATCATCTGAGGAACTTCCAAATGGACTAACCCTGGAGCAATTTATTCCATGAACGTACCTGACAACGATAGAAATGTAATCTTGCATAATCTCGTCTAGACTTTTCAGAGCTTTCTCCTCTGCCTTAGCATTCTTCTCAAGAGGATTGAAATTGTCTCTTCTGGCTTGAAGAATCGGAAAAAGAGCTCTTCCTCTCAAATTATCTTCAACTAGCTCTTTACTCTTAAGAGCTTCATAAACTTCCGATGTCTTAGCCCATTTTAGGACTCTCTTTTCAGTGCTGACTAGCTTCAACCATTGACTGCTTATGCCTTTACCCTTGATAACCTCATCATACTTAAAAAACATTATATTCAAGACCCAAGTATAAAAAATCTCGGTCTTTTCAGCAGCATTTACATTGGCCTAATCCATCATAACGTTTATAATGCAGGTTGCTTCAGAAACCTCCTCATTAGAATCTGTTGCAACATCCTTCCCTTTTCAGTAACCTCAACAGGCTTTGGAGTAGGCCTTGGTTCCCTAAACGTGATTCCAATAGCCTTTCTTGTGGAACGTATTAACTCATGAGCAGAAAGGGGTCTAGGAAAGAGTCCTGGCGTGTGTTCTGACTGAAAAAGCTTTCTAGTCACTACGGACTCTGTTGGGACAGGATTGGAAATAGGGGCTCTTCGAATGGCATAGAAAGAGCCTTTTCAGATGCATCACCAGCAGAAAGAGTAAGAAATGCACCTTGCTCTGGTTCAAAAGAAATTGTAGCTTCAGCTGCTACAAACTCGGGTTCACGGACAGGAGATGGAGTCCTATCAAGATTATCGATGTTTGGACCAACTGGCTCAACAGTTGGTCCGACAATAGATTCCACAACATGAACATAAATAGATTTATCTTGTTCCACCATAGGAACATTAAATTTAGGCACTTCAGCCTGAGATTAAGATGGGGTTAACTTAGACGATACTTTCACAGACTTAGACGTCCTGGGCGCCTTTGATTTATCTCCTCTTGAAGCGGAGGACTTAGTAGGTTTTCTTAACTGACTTGCGGCTAGAGACAGGGGAGACATTGGGACAACAACAAGTTCAACTGAACCTTTCTTAACTCGGGAATCGACTATTCCAGAGTCCTTCTTTGAAGAGCTTTTCAGACTAGTGGAACTAGCCTCTGATTCATTGATTGTTCTCGTTCTCTTAGCTCCTATCGACAGAAAAGAAGTCGTTGGTTGCTTGGAACGAGTAACAGACCTTCCTCCAATCTGATGGCTTGATGCTCCAAACAACGATTCCTTGTTGTTCTTCATTCAGACAAGGGTGTTGGCAATAGTGAACACATTATACACTTTGGTAGAATTGATCGGCTCAGAATCCCCCATGGGGACCCCCAAATGTTCCAGTAGACGACTAAGTTGAGCATCAAAACTCACATTTTCCTTGTTCTCTTGATTAATCGTTGCGCACAGGTTTATGAACAAGGTTGAGGACCAGTTGACCTGAATCCCTTTAGAAATAGCCGTCATATAGTCAAAATGGTCTTGACTATAGAGACGGAAAGAGTCTGCCTTTTCTTGAAGCGCTTTAGCAACCACGTCATTCAGCAAAATAAAGTGGGGTTTGAGAGCTTTCTTACTCCTGTTTAATCAAATCTCCGAGCCGTCGGTTGAGAAAACCGTCTTCATTTCTGTCGTGACTTCAGATGGCAGAGAAAGATTGAACGTGTGCCCCTCTGATGGAAGTTCGAAGAACTCCGCATAGGATGCTTTATTCAAAGATATTTTAGTATCATTCACCGTTACAGTAATGGAATCTCCGATCATCGTCGCCGATTTGAAAAACTCCCTGACTTCTTTTTCGTGAAATATGAACGACCCTCCGATGTACTTTTCGAGACTGGAATATTCAAGGGATCGGAACATGTCGACCACATCTTGCTGATCGAACGTATAGACGGAAGGGACATCGACCTGCAGAGTACAATGACCAATTGTGATTCTCTTATTTCCCATTTTGAAAGAATACGAACAAACACAAGATGAACAAGGGTTTCTTAAAGAGAGAATCGAACAAATCTAGGGTTCTTAAGAGATTTTGAGAAAGAAAAAGCTTTTTCAATCTCATGCAGAATTTCCTTATATAGACTCCCAAGAGTCGCATGGGATAACCGTCATATTTCCTTAAGGATAGGACCCATTCATTAAAACTAGACATCCTTTCCAAGCACTCATCATTATTCTAAGGGTATATTAGTCATTCTCTCTTAACTTGAAAGACACGTGTCTTCATGTTATTCGGAGATGACTATATTTATGTTTGAGCGGTAAAAATTAGACATCACAGCACGTGGGACAGTTGTCCTTGATCAGTCTAATACACACGTAGTTAGACGTTTTTCTTACTACACCAATCTATGAAAATTAAACTTTTATTAGACGCATGGGTCTATTAGACGCAGGCGTCTAATTACGTCTCTCATAAATGTCTAACGTCTATTAGACGTCGACGTCTAATTACGCATGAACAACACGTATTTGACGTGTGTTTGGTTAGGCGTGAGCATCCACTTGCTCTTGTCATAAAAACGTCTAACGTCTATTAGACGTATACGTCTAACCACGTAGGTTATTAACCAAGATACGTAGACTTAGATGCATAGAGTGTAAGTAAAAATACGTCTAAGTACATGCTATTTCTCTTAGACAACCTCATCTAATAGACTGATTAAGGCATTTTGTCTGCGTGTTTCTTTATTTTCATAATAAATTTTCCCTCTTATTTTGTGCAAGAACAAAATGAATAAACAAATGTTTTGAGATCCTTAAGACCAAAAAATATTTTTAAAACATAAAAACACTTAGTCCTCCGGAATGGCAAATGCCATTGTTGGTCTCCTAAAATGTATACTCAGAAAAGTATGCTCCATGCTTCCTTCTTGAAGCTCTCCTATATCACCTACACAAGAAAATATTTAAAAACTTTGGTACCCAAATTCAATTGGGTCCTCGATCAATCAGTCCCTTAGGAATCCATATTTGAGTTATTCTGATGGATTTCCCATTTTGTGTTATGATTAATGCGTATGATTTTGACTTAGCAGACGTCTTCTTTCTAGCCACTAATCCTTTAGCTTTTGAAGATGATTTTCTTTTAAAACTCCTTGACTATGAGTCAGGTTTTAGATTACCAGACTTTCTGGCTGCATTTAACTTATTTTTCAGTCAGCTAACAGTCGTCGGAACATAAGTTATTTCATTCTTCAACACTACTTCTTCATGAATCGGATCAGATTCAGTATCAGTCACACTCCCTTTGACAAAACTTATTGGCTTAAACTTGTCAGTTACTGAGTTTGACTTTTTGCATGACTGGTTTGGGTCATTGCCATCAAATCCTAAATCGGATCTAGATCTAGCAGGTTTCAACAGACTAATCTGATATTTGACAACTTCTCCAGACATCGTCCAAGCACTAACAACATAGTTTAACCTTTTATTTTCAGATGAAAGAGTTTGAATCTGTTCCTTGAGCATCTCATTCTCGGATGAGATCTCTACTACTTTCTTTTCAAAAACATTTGATTCTTGAATTTGAGATAAAATCGGTTGTGACACCTTAGTTGAAGATTTTGTTTCATTTAGGGATTCTGCTAGCTTTATGTACTCTATGACCATGTCATCTAGTGCAGCTACCAGTTGTTACCTTGAAAACTTTTCAGAGGAGAAGTCAAATACCTCAGTTTCCTGGGTATCTACTTTTTCTTCTCTTGCCATAAAGCAGCCACCTCGTCTTCATCACTATCACTAGATGAGAAGTAAGAATCACAATGGTTTTGTCTGTTATTCCTGTCCCCTTCCATAAGAGACTTCAACTCCTTTTCATTGTCATTTTTCTTCTCTTCACGCTTAGGCTTCCGACATTCTAATTGGTAATGACCTAAAATGCCACAGTTATAACACTTAACATTTGTTTTGGATTTCTTATTATCATTAGAATTTGAAGAGCTTTAGTTAGAGTTGCTCTTCTTCATGAAGTCGCCAAACTTCTTCACAAAGAGAGACATAGCATCGCTCCTAAGTTACTGAGCTGTTGTATGCACATCAGGAGCGGCAGGAGGCTCTTCAGCAGTCACCAACTCTTTGGCAATGATAATGGATGTGGATTTATCTTCTTCAATATTTGAGTTCAACTCAAACTCATAGGCCTTGAGATCAGCAAACAAATCAAAGAGTGAGATCTTGTTGAGGTCTTTGGATTCCCTCATGGCCATTTTCTTTATGTCACACTCCCTTGGAAGAGCACGCATGACCTTGATAGCAATCTCCTTGTTTCTATAGGTCTTGCCGAGAATAGATAGAGTGGAGATAACTTGGCTGAACCTTGTGTCAAACTCGTTCATCGTTTCTTTGGGACGCATTTTAAAACTATCAAACTTTTGAGTGACAACCATAATCTTATTTTCTTTTGTTTGCTCATTGCCCTCACACAGTTGGGTAAGTCTGTCCCTGATCTCTTTAGTAGTATCACACTCGATGATGTAGTTCAACATATTGTCATCAAGAGATTTATACAAGACATCTAAAGCCATGTTGTTGAGATTGTTCTTCCTCTTGTCTTCACTGGTCCATTCGGATTTCTCCTTATCGATCTTGATGGGATCATCTGTGATAACACTCCACATATCGTCATGAAGAGAAGAAAGATGAGCACGAACTCTCTTCTTCCACACGATATAGTTTTCTCTTCTCATGTGGGGATTGCGATAGCACTGGCATCTTTGGTTATGGTTGACATTATTAGTGAAAGCTTGAGAATAGAAACAGGGCTCTAATACCAATTGATAAGATAGGCGTAATCGATAGAGATGGGGTCTGGCTATTGATGACAGCTTCGGATAAACGATTTGATATAAATCCTGTTAAGGATTTAAATCACTTTCTATTCTCCACAAACCCTTGCAAACTCTTGAACGATTCAAGTGCAGAAACGTTTGCTCAGGTTTGAAGCTAAGAACCAAAGAGAGAATGAATGAGAGAATGTAAATGACACAGCAGTTTGTTTATGGATGTTCGAAGTAAACTCTCCTATGTCAACCCTTCTTCCAACAACCGGAAGGATTCACTATACGTTTCTTAGAATCAAATATAATTGCACGGCTAGTTCACTGTTGAACAAAAAAGACTCTATTCAACTTACAGTAAATTAAAGAATATCACTCAGTTAGAGAATACTTTGATTTTAACACTCTCTTGATGTACACACAGTAAAAGCAAGAAAGTAGTTCGTTCGTGTATCAACTTTTATGTTCGCGTATATTCTAATCGATCGAGTGAGAGAGAGAGAGTTCATCTGTTGTCCTTGATAATCTTTAAATAGAGAGCAGACACCAACAGTCGAATCTTTTATAATAACACGTGGCGAACCTCCATTGGAACGCCTCCATAGTACACATGTATAGTAGACTCTGAGCACTAGGATCGTGGCCGTACCAATCTGGTAGTGCGCCGAATATTCTTCTAGGATTGTCACAAATTAATATATTTTGTGAATAGTCTTCCTATTCTTATCCTAAGTTCCTCCTTTCTATCCAATTGAATCATCCACTTTCTATAGTTTAATTTTCAACCTTTTATTGCAAAGAAAATGAAAATGGACATATTCTTGTAGGTGTAGGGATTCAATTAGGTGCAGGGATTCTAACCTTGAACTTGAATCATTAACAACCAGGGTAAAACACCCTTGACGTTATGGTGTTGTAAGAGGAGTGGATCAGCATGTTGAGAATCCTAAAGCGAGTCAAAGGTGTCTGAAGGCCAGGCACATCCTCCAACTTTTTGGTGACATCCATTTTGACCCCCGATATCCTTCTTCGACCTATTTCTCTCTCTAAGTCTCGATTCCAAAATATTTCTAAAATTTGTAAGGCCTGTTTGTTTTTGGTTTACACTAAACATATTCTTTTGATATTTTGAACTTTCAAATCCCTCTATAAAAATTCCAAAAAATAATGGAAGGTCAAGAATATTATTTTCTTCAATAATAATATTTTCCATAATTTTATAGGCATGTTTGGAAAAACCTCTTAATTTTAGAAGGTCATAACTTCAAATCTATGTCTCCAATAAAAATCACGATAATAATTTTATATGCCCTATAATAATTTTTGACCTCCTAAAAAATTTTCAGAATTTTTGAAATACTATTTGAATTATGATTTTCTTTGCCGTGTCATGAACGCAATTCTATAACTCCTACAAACTCCAAATGAATTTCTAAAATGTTTATACAATCACTCACTATTTCTTAATACAAATAATCATTTCTTTTAATCAAGTAAATTTGAACACTTCAACTTTTTTGGCTTTATACTCTCATTTATTGTTTGGGATGTATTCTAGTACTTTCGTTCTAAATCTCGTCCACTAGTGAAAAAGGGTCATTACCGAGAGTACAATCACTCGATAATGGCCCTATATTTTTCGTTATAGACATAATACCAAGAGTTTGGGTAACTCTTGGCATTCGTCGGTATTACCTCTTCCGGTAAATCTAATTAGGTGTTTACCAATAGATTTCTTAAATCTCTCGGTTTAGACACTAGAGAGAAAACCCGAGAGTTATTTGAAAAACTCTCATTTTTTCCTCTCAATATAACCCGAGAGTTATTTGGAAAACTCTCGATTTTTCCCTTGCAAGAAATCAAGAGAGTTATTTGGAAAACTCTCGGTTTTCCCTTACAATAAAACCCAAGAGTTATTTAAAAAACTCTCTGGTTTTCTTGCAAGGTAAAAAACGAGAGTTTTTCAAATAACTCTCGGGTTTTCTTGCAAGGGGAAAAATCAAGAGTTGTTCAAATAATTCTCAGTTTTTCTTGCGATGGAAAAACCGAGAGTTATTTGAAAAACTCTTGGTATTGCCCCTATAAATTGCTCATATAGGTCGATCGTTTTGTGCGCAAGAAAAACTAGTTCAGACAAACCAATACATATACAATAACATTAATAAACTAAAAGATTATTATAATTCCAAAATTCTAAACCAAACCCAATCAGCCAAACAACCTGTTATCAGTCAAACCAAAACGATTACAATTGTTCAAAAAATGTATAATGTACTAACTAGCTGGGGGAATGAGGGGGTTGATACTGCCTCATTAAGAATTCAATTTGTTGTTCATATTTCTCCATTATTTGCGTTATTTTCACCCTCTCCTCTTCGGTTTTACTATCCCTTTACAATCATTCCTTATCTCTCCTTTTCATTTCACGCACCCTCTCCGCTTCTTTTACTCTCCCTTTGTGATCTTTCCTTATCCCTCCTTTCCATCTCACTAATCATGTGCGCTCTTTCCATATCCCTCCTTTGAATTTCCTCCATTTTCAACGCTATGTGTCTTAGATCTGCCTTTACATGTTCAATTCTCCTCCAACAACCGATCTGTGGATCGTTGAGAATTGTTGCCACTCTGACGATCTTCTCGAAAGTGTGTGGGTCGGACATCGGATCCCATACCGATCACTGTCCCATGCATTTGTTGTATGAACACTTTCTCCGTTAAGTCGAAGTCATAGATATATGGTTCGTTACTTCTTACTTTTTCCATATCCGCATGCACATTTGAAATTAATTTTCATTGATATAAATAAACTATATATAATTTTATTAAAGTCAATTAACTTACAATCTTCTCTTACGCTCGTTCGTTTGGGATCCGATTGAGGTTTTATTTTGTAGCTTTCAGGGTACAGGTCCTCTTGAAAACTTCAACGACAAAGGGGAGTCGTCTTATTTCACTTGCCTATTGAAATAAATGATTTATGAAATTAGTAACATTATTTATATTAAGTTATTTAAAATAATGTACAAACTAAATCTTCTTCCACTTGTGAAAATGGCCTACTTCCAATATGATGCGGGAAATTCAGTTTATTCCTATTAATCACATTAATACTATTCTATTTCTTCATTTGAAATAAAAAATGAAGTAAGAACAAGTGTTATCATATTTTATTTCAATTATTAAACCGTACATAAAGTTTATCCGTGAAGTAATGGTTCCGACACACGAACTCCCAAACAGCTAGATCGTAGTCTCGTGGGGTATTGGCAAGTATTGTTGCCTTGTCTCCGTGATGAATCCAGATATAATCCTTGTTCAAATCAGAGCGCCACCTATCACATATATGCCTGGCGTGTGACAATCAGGTAGCTCGATATTGTTCAATAGGACCATTTGTACTCTCGAATGGATCCTAGAAAATAAAACATTCAAATGTTATAAAAAAAAATTGAATGATTAATGTATAAGTATTATATCACCGTTATAGCAAGCCAAAGTGAATCTAATTGGTCATCACTTAATGCCTTCCACTTCAGCAGACAGTGTGAGATGGTTGAGGGGGCCCACACCACCGACCCAAATTGTCTAGACAAAATGCGTCTATCATCGCCGCCGAAGGGCCACCCATCTACCTCTCTGAAAGTTAGAGCAATCTTCGTCCCCGGTGGACTCTGAAAAAAGCGATGTTCTTGTTCTTCCCCCGTTTCTTCCGGGCAGAAGATTATGCAAAAATAGAAAATTCTATATTAGGTGTAAATCAATACAATCAATAAATAAGTGTAAAAAAGTTACTTGTCGATGATGGGTCTAAGTGGACTAGTGCCCATGATCCTCTTCCTGATCCTCCAGATCCTCCGTCTGATCCTCTTCCTCAACAAACGTACTCTAAATAAACTCTTTAGCCTCATCCTCCTCATGTATACCACTTATTGGGTCAGAAATACCTAACGGGTCTATGACATACACTGTGTCTCTGGAAGACACTCCTCGGATCTTAAGGTGATTTGTCTATGCAAGTAGGTTTTGGAATGTCCTGTCTAGTTTCATCGATGTTTTCCGTATATCCTCCCAACAAATTTCTTTCGACCATCATCCATATTGAATGCATATCATTAATAAATTGGAGAATAATTAAAGTAATAAGATAATTAAAGTAAACACAAAAATCTAGTTAATTAAGCTTAACATTATATTTGTAAATCGTTGATTCATTTTTGTCAGAATCTTCCAACTAGTTCGTGAGGACATATCAGGAGCGTAGAATACTTGTTTTTCTTAACTCTTCAATATATACGTGTTCTTACTTTTAGTTTTCAAAATTCGGTTTACATTGATACTTATGAATCCATATTTATCTTTTTTCACTCCTCATTCCCCATAATGTGTATCAAACCACTTATACTTGAATAAGACAACTCGGTTGTGAGAAAAATACTGTACATGGATTATATCCGTTAAAACTCTGTACTATGACATAGTATCTAATCTGTACCCTTCAACAACCACTCCGCTATTTTGAGTTGTCAAACATTTGTCGTATTTTTTTGTACAGAATTTGTATCCATTTACTTTACACCAAACATACATACATGAGTACATAGTTGGAATTTCTCCTAAGATCTTAATGTCTCTTGATATGTCGTTATCTTCTGCTAATTGAGTGACCTATATATACATTCCCGAAATTCCTTTGTTAATTGTAAAATAAAAATAAAGTTATAAATTATGATCCTGGATCTGGATCTACTCACTCTATGCTTAAAATATGTAGAATACGTTTCTCTACAGGACTCATTGTTATTGCAATACTATATATACTCGATGTAAATAGATCGAATATTAAATAGCATACTCTTTAATACTAATTCTTAAGATGTCATATAACAAAAAAATATTGAATCTTACATGTAAAAAGGTTCTGATTCGGGATAATTTTTCAAAATGTATAAATGAGCCGTCACTCGATCGCTATAATCCAAGTTGTATATTTTTCGGTTGGATAGGTCTTACAACGATGAAAACATTGAAATGCCTGTGATTTAAGTTTGTGCATGTTCTAGGTCTTCCTTCCTCCATATAACTAACACATAAGCTAATACTCTCATTTACAATATAGTTCTAGCTTATTGAGAATTCGGGTGGTTTTTATTCCGCAAATATATTTTCATTGTACCCATGTAATGTTCTATCGGATACATCCATCGATACTGGACAAACTCCCCAAGCAAAGTCTCAAATGACAAGTGAACTTGAAGATGCATCATGATGTCGAAGATTGATGGTGGAAAAATTATTTCAAATTTTGAAAGTGTTGTTATAATATCCAAGTACAATTGTTCGAGGTCCGCTGCAATCAACTCTTTGAAGCACAACAAATAAAAAAACTGGGACAAATTTAATATAGCATCATACACACAATATGAAAGTAATCCATGGGTTGCTAAAGGAATAAGATATTCTAATAAAATGTGACAATCAAGATTCTTTAATCTCATAATCTTTTTCTCTTCCAAATTTAAACAATCTCCAATATTTAAGCAAAAATCATAAGGCAACTTAAGAACTTTAAAGAAATTACAAACACTTTTTTTATGATCAGAAGACAAAGTGAAAGGCACTTCTGCATAATGAACATTTCCTCCATCATTTATAGGATGGAATCATTGTTTTATGCCTAAGAGTTGTAAATTTTACGGGCTTTAGGATCATCCTTAATCTTCTTTCACATTCATTATTGTTCCCAACATGCTATCATAAATATTTTTGTCAATATACATTTCATCCAAATTATGTCTCAATAATAGTGATCTCCAATAAGGCAAACGGAAGAAAAAAATATTAAGTTTGTTTCAATTGTCTCTCTATGTTTCATGATATATCTTGGTTTTCTTACGCTGATCCGTAGTAAGAACCGTGTCTTCTAGATCTCGTGCTTACTCGTAAATTTCTTGCCCTGTTAACAATTTCGATGGCTCTCTATAATTTATTCGACCATAAAAAGACTCTTTCTCACTTCGATATTTGTGTTTTGGTGTAAGGAAACGTATAAGACCCAAGTAACATTGTTTCAGACCATAAATTAATCGAAGAGATATAGTGTCGTTGTTACAACCAGGACAAGAAAATTTCTCTTTCGTACTTCACCCTAATAAATTCGCGTATATGGAAAGTCATTAATGTTCCATGGCTACGTCGCTCGCATGTTAAAGTATTTCTAAGTGTGTGCATCACACGTTCTCACACCAATATGCCACAGTTTAGTCAACTCGTCGATCAATGCCTGGATAAATATGTCAATTACATCTCCCGAACTCTTTCGGCCTGGAATTAACATAGATATAATGAAATTGCTAGAATCCATGCAAGTAATGGGTGACACATTATAAGGAACAAGAATAACCGGACATACACTGTATGACTTTTTCCCATTTACAAAGGGTTGAAACCCATCGCTTTATAAACCCAGACTCACGCTTTGAGAGTTCGATGCGAAATCTTCATAATTTTCATCAAAAAAATTCCAAGTTAATGAATCAGCTAGATCTCTCAAAGTATCACTATCAACTCTTTATTCCTTATGCCATCTCATCATTGAAGCAGTTTTTGAGGACATGTATAGTCTCTATAGTCTTGGTATTATAAGGAAATATCTTAACACCTTAGTGGGCATGAATTTCTTATTTTGTGTTTTTTGAACTGCACCACTTGTTTGGTTGACTTTCCATCTATAAAGACCGCAAACTCTGCAAAACTCCAAATTTTTGTCGTCCTTCTAAAATAGCATACAATTGTTCATACATGCATCTATCTTCACATACTTAAACCCGATATCTGTAATGAATTTTTTACATTCGTAGTATGAGTTTGGCAATTGAGCGTCCATCGATAATATGTCATCTTTAAGTAGACACAACAACATATCAAACAAAGCATTTGTCCATTGACCGACATTCTTAATGTGAATGAGTTTTAGTAGTTCTGATGATTTCGTTATTCAAGAACCGTCATACAATGGTCGTTTAGAATCATGAAGCAAATTATAGAATCTATGCGCATCTTCGACTAGTTCATGGTTGTTTTGGCCATCATTAACATTAGAAAACACATCGTTTATAAAACCTTGCATATAACGTTATTCATTGACCTCTTCATTGACTGTAATGTTCATCTCAGTTCTAGGATCATTGAATTTTGGTACGCCATTTTCCGATTGACCATCATCATCATCATTCAAGTCATTGACATCAACATCATCATTAACCACGTTAGTAGTAAGTCTCTTTTCTCCATGAAAATACCAGAATTCATATTGAAGATTTATTTCATAAATGATGAGGTGAGTCTTCACATAAACTATTTCAATAGAAGTTGTGTTCAAGCATTTCACGCAATAATATTTCATTGTTTGTCGTCTTGTACTAATCACTACAAACTCGAGGAATTTGTCAACCCCTTCCTCGTAATCTGGATGACCTCGATGTAAGGTCATCCAAGTTTTATCGGGTACTTCCATCTTTCTAATAAGATGGAAAACAACCCACATTATTATTTACTTAACATGATCTAAATTAGGCTAAATTACATTTCTCTTATGTTCATAATTTATTATCTAAAAGGAAACCACATTCTTCAAACATGTGTACTTAACATGATTTAAATTAGGCTTAACATTTCTCTTATCTTCACTTATTTACTTAACATTATCTAAAAATCCACACACTCTTCAAATATATTCATCAAATCAAATTATCAATTCAAAATCTAACCAACAATTCAAACATATTTATCAAATCAATTTACCTATTCAAATCTAACAATTCAAACATTCATCAAATCAAATTACCTATTCAAATCTAACCAACAATTCAAACATATTCATCAAATCAAATTACCTATTCAAAATCTAACATAAATATACTAATTTATAACAAAATCAAATTACCTATTCAAATCTAACCAACAATTCAAACATATTCATCAAATCAAATTACCTATTCAAAATCTAACATAAATATACTAATTTATAACAAAATCAAATTACCTATTCAAATCTAACCATCAATACAAACATATTTATCAAATCAAATTACCTATTCAAAATCTAATATAAATGTACTAATTTATAACAAAATAAAATTACCAATTCAAATCTAACAAATAATTCAAACATATTCATCAAAATCAAATTACATATTCAAAATCTAATATAAATATACTTATTTTTATAAAAAAACAAATTACCAATTCAAATCTAACCAATAATTCAAACATATTCATCAAATCAAATTACCTGTTCAAAATCAAATCTAGACCTAAATCAAATATAACTTAAATCAAACCAAATCAAACCTAAATCAAACAAAATCTAACATAATTCTAACCTAAATGTAATAACATATATATAACTGTTAATATTATTAATATAATTCTAACCTAATAAAAAACATACAAAACTATCCTTGTTGTAGCAGTTGCAGGCGATAGCGGCGACGACGACTGGTCCTTAGATCCGACGGCGAGAGGAGTAGTGCCTGTAGGCGGAGGCGCGACAACGAGAGGACCAGCGGCTGCATGCGGAGGCGCGATAGCGGCGTCTTCAATCGGCAATGGGGTCTTCAATAGGCGGAGGCGAAGCAATCGTGGTCTTCAATAGGCGGAGGCGTCGTCGTCTGGAATCCTACAGAGTCGTCTTCAGTCCGGTGGCGTAGTGCCGTCTTCGGTCGGTCATCAATCTATTAGGGGATAAAGGGATTGAAGGCGGAGAAAAATGAATCGGGTAGAAATAAAGGGATTTTGTTAATTATATAAGTTATTACCGAGAGTTATATGAAAATTATCGATTTTGATCAATTCCTTAATTTCGAGAGATTTAGACATATCTCTCGGTTTTAATCAATTCCTAAATTCCGAGAGATATGTCTAAATTTCTCAGTTTTGACAGATTATACACAAAATTAAAATAAACAAGAGATTTAAATATATCTATCGGTTTTGATGATTTCCTAAATTCAGAAAATATGTCTAAATATTTCGGTTTTTACAGATTATACACAAATTTTAAAAGAGTAAACCAAGAGATTTGTGTATATCTCTCGGTTTTGAAGACTATTACTGAAAGATATACTTAAATCTCTCTGTTTTAACTTTAGTTTTTTTAACTACAGACACATTGAAAGGATCGGTGTAATCAATAGAGACGAGGGTCTAACTATTGATGACAACTTCTGGAAAATGGTTTGATAAAAATTCTGTTAAGGATTAGTATCACTTTCTATTCTTCACAAACCCTTGCAAACTCTTGAAGCGATTCAAGTGCGGAACTGTTTACTCAGGTTTGAAGCTATGAACTAGAGAAAGGTGGAAAGATAGAATGTAAATGACACACCAAGTTGTTTATGGATGTTCGGAGCAAATTCTCCTATGTCACCCTTTCTTTCAACCACCGGAAGGATTTCACTATACTTCTTTGAATCAAATACATTTTACTGGCTAGATAAATGTTGAAAAGAACAGGCTCTGTTCAAATTATAATATTATTAAGAGTATTTCTAAGCTAGACAAATTTTGATTCTCTCTTGAACTTGAAGATGTACTAATCAGTAAGTGCAAGAGTATGAGATTGATAGCAGGTAAGGCTGGTAAGCTCGTTGTAAGGCGTGTACAAACTTGTTAAAACTTGTACCTCGACCGTTGTCCTTGAGGATCTATATATAGAGTCAGGACACCAACGGTCGAATCTTCTAGATGGACACGTGGCAAGCGCCCATTGGAAAGCCTCCACAGTACAAGAGTACAACAGGCTCTGTGCACAAGGATCATGGCCGTACCGAAGTGGTAGTGCGCTAGATATTTTTCAAAAATGTCATTTACTGGACAAGTAGTGGGAGGAATATTCACGTACATGGCGTTCATTCATTGGATACAAATAGCTGGCGTACCGGTCTGCACAGATGAGTGGAGCAAGAGTAACGTACAACTAGTTGATCGTGGGTAGACGTATGCTAACTTCAAACAGCTGCTGATGCGAGGCATTATATGTGCTCCATTAGACTAACAAGTCTAATGAGAGTTAGACATCAACGTCTAATAGTTGGATCCATTAAACCACCAAGTCTAATGGAGTTAGACTGCATGTCTAACTATGTATCTGTTAAAATACACATCTAACTATGTGTCTGTTAGATTACACGTCTAACTACGTATCATTTAGACTGCATGTCTAACTATATATCTGTTCGACTGCACGTCTAACTACGTATCTGTTAGACTGCACGTCTATCTACGTATCTATTAGACTGCACGTCTAACTACGTATCTATTAGACTACACGTCTAACTACGCATATGCACGTCTAACTACGCATTTGTTAGACTGCATGTCTAACTACGCATCTGTTAGACTGCACGTCTAACTACGCCTCTGTTAAACTGCACGTCTAACTACGCATTTGTTAGACTGCACGTCTAACTACGCATCTGTTAGACTGCACGTCTAACTACGCATCTGTTAGACTGCACGTCTAACTACGCATATGTTAGACTGCACGTCTAACTACGCATATGTTAGACTGCACGTCTAACTACGCATCTGTTAGACTGTACATCTAATTACGCATCTGTTAGACTGCACGTCTAACTATGCTTCTTTTAGACTGCACGTCTAACTACGCATCTATTAGACTGCACGTCTAACTACGCATCTTTTAGACTTCACGTCTAATTACGCATCTATTAGACTGCACGTCGAACTATACTTTTGTTAGACTACACATCTAACTAGCAATACGTCTAATTAGCCTATTTCAGTCCACGTCTAATTTATCATATTTTTGATGCACCTGCACAAAAACAATTAGACGGCTTAGCTTCATTCTTAATCAAAGTTTTACTAATACATCATCAAAATAATGTTAGTCGAACTATTTTGACCCAACAACTTCCCCCTTTTTGATGATGTTAAACTTTGCAAAGTTAATAAGATAAGATAACCACCCATAAAATTAAAATAAGAATAATACTAGTTCACAAACTTCAAGCGTAAGTTCCCAAAACCATGTTCGAAAAACCAAATTCCAAATACTAACTAAAGATAAATAAAGAAAAGAGATTATTGTCAATCTCTTTTCACGTTTGGATCATCAAACCCTTCACCAGTTAGGAGATTACAAAATTGAGGGACGAGAGCACGACCACCACTACGGCCACCACTTCCACCACCTCGTTCACTACTGCGACCTCCACCTCTTTTGACTGGTTTGCATCTTTCTTCATCAGTAGCTTTTCTTTTTGATCTGGTGCCTCTCGAAGAACCTCCCCATAAGCTACCGCCTCTTGAACTTTCTTCCCCCTTTTTAATATTATCAGCGGCAATAAGGGCTTTCTCTTTCTAAGCAACAGCTTCGACGTCTTCCATTGTTTGAATCGATCTTGCAAAAGAGTCATCTTGTTCCATACGTTCAGCGTCGGCTCTATTCATATGCTTGGTTATCTCAACCATTTGACCTTGAACAAGACTCATTTCAGTCATAATTTCCTGATGAAGATTCAGGTTAAATTCTATTTGTTCCTCAAACTTCACCGATTGTCTTTTGAAAAGTTTCTTTTCAAACTTGGAATAGGTAGTATTGATGATGTTGACTTCGTAAGTGTTTCTCTTCATCACCTTCTCCAATTCTTTGAGTTGTAAGAAAAGAAGAAAATTCTTTCTTGTTTGAACTGTATCCCTTCTCAAGATTCGTTATTCTGGACTATATATCCTGTGTATTATGCTGATGAGTGTTCATCATTTCTGCCAAAGAGTTTAAAAGCTTTGCGCCTCCAATGGAGGTTTCTTCAGCAGATGACACTTCTCGAGAGCTGACTAGAGCAGTTCTGATGGGATTAACATGAGTATGAACCTGCATAGAATACTCTGATTCTTCTTCTTCAGATGCATCTTTAGACTTCTATTGATTTCTGAGAATGTTTTCACAAACCTTAAGAATCTGTTTTGAAGTTTCTCCAGGATGAAGGGGTAAGTCTTTCAAAAATGTTCGCAGTTGTTATGTCAGGAAAGTATCGAGGAGATGGTGAGCAGGGAATGAAGCAATCTTTTAACAGTAATCCTTCTGATGAATTGTCGTTTTCAGCTTGTTCCCCCTCGGCTGAAGGACTCTTATCAGATTCTTCTTCTTTTGAGGGTTCTCCCCTCAGATTGTGCTTCAATAGGCTGATCAGCCTCCGCCTCCATCACTGAAGATTTTTCTTCCTCTAGAACAGGAGTTTCCAAAACTTCTGATTCTTGTTGAACGGGCGGTTGAATAATTTCAGCATTATTCTCCTCTTCTTCCACGATTGAATCAGGTTGAACATGATCCTGAATCTGATCGATATGGGGCTGAGCCAGAAGGCGTATCTCTTCAACAAAAACATTCCCCAATTCAATAAGGTGAGAAACAGCTTTCTCTTCTTCTTGTGAAATCAAATTGTTATCCTCAGAGATTTGCATCGGCTAGTCTTCATCAGATGGATTATAAAATGGATTCAACCCTAAACATTCGACGTTATGAACAAATATGAGAACAATTGAGCTATAGCTTTGCATGACTTGATCAAGTCTCTTTAAGGCTTTTTCTTATGTTGCAAAATTTCTTTCCATCGGAATGAAATTTGTTTTTCTTGCTTCAAGTAGAGGAAAGAGAGCACGACCTCTGATGTTCGCTTCCACCAGATCTTTCCTCTTGAGAGCTTCCTAGACCTCATCGGTTTCACCACATTAACCAGCTTCATCCATTTTTCGCTGACACCTTTTCCTTTAATAACTTGATCATACCTATTGACCACTCTGTTCATCACCCAGGTGTCGAAGATATTAATTTTCGCAGCTGCTTTCGCATTAGCCTGATCCATCATTAGATTGACAATGCAACTGGCTTTTGAAACTTCCATATTATAATTGGTTGAAATAGCCTTGCCTTTTCTAATAACCTCAACTGGTTTAGGAATTAGCCTTGGTTCACCGATAGATATACCAGTAGCTCTCCTAGTGGATCTCATAATCTCGTGAGGTGTTAAGGGATTGGAAAAACGCCCTTTTGAGATCTTAGAAAGAACTCATTTCCCTATGACATCGGACTTTTCTTGAACAATCTTAGATAAAGGTGGATCGATATTTGACAGAATGAGAGCCTGTTAAGACAATACTACAGTAATAGTGGTTGGAACAACACCCTACTCTATTTCAGCATTAATAGTAGATTCAGCAACTACATGTTCTTTTGGACGGATAGGAGATTGAATCATGTCAATACTTTCAACATTTGGACCAACTGGCTCAACAGTTGGCGTCGCAGCTTATTTCAACATAGGAACAGAAACAGATACTAGTTGTTCCAATATAGAAACAAAAGTAGGCACTTCGGCTAGAGAAGGAGGAGGAGTTACCTTCGAGGATGCTTTGGATGATTTAAACGCCCTAGGCGCCTTTAACTTATCACCTTTTGAAACAAAAGACCTAGTTGGCTTCTTCAACTGGCTGGAGGATAGAGAGAGCGAAGACATAGGGATGGCTGCAAAGGAAGGGGGACCTTGCTTTGCTCTAAAGTCAACCATTCCAGAATCTTTCTTCGAAGAGCTCTTTTGGCTATTAGAACTAGCCTCCGATTCATTAATAGTTCTGGCTCTTTTAGCCCCCGTAGAGAGAATAGAAGTTTTTGGTTGCTTGGATCGAGTGACAGATTTGCCACCCGTCTGTTGGCTAGACGAGCCAGAGAAAGACTCCTTTGAGTTCTTCATTCTTATGAGAGTGTTAGAAACCGTGGGAAAGGTGAAAACACGACAAGGTTTAATTGCCTCACCCTCTCCCATAGGAACCTCCAAATGATTTAGAAATCGGCTGAGTTGGGCAGCGAATCTCACACTCTCCTTGTTCTTAGACTCAATCGACTCACAAAGGTTAGAAAAGAGCGTAGAAGCCCAGTTGACTTGAATATCCTCTGAAATAGTCGTCATATAATCGACGTGATCCTGACTATATAGATGAAAAGAACCTACTTTTATTTGAAGATCTTTCGCTACAATGTCGTTCAATAGAATAAAATGCGGCATCAGAACTTACTTACTCCCATTAAGTCTGATTTCTGAACCGTCGATCGAGAAAACAGTCTTCATCTTCGTGATGGTTTCTGCTAGAAGATAAAGATTAAAAGTGTGGCCCTCTGATGGAAGTTCAAAGAACTCTGCATAAGCTGTCTCATCAAAAGAAATAAATGTCTCGTTCACAGTCGTATAAATGGAATCACCAACCATGGTCGCCGACTTAAAGAACTCCCAAACTTCCTTCTCGTGGAAAATAAAAGGATCTTCGATATATTTACGAGGTCAGAATACTCTAAGGATTGGAACATATCAACCACTTCCTGTTGATCGAAAGAATACACTTCTTGTTAGCCATTAGAGAGAAGGTGAACAGACTCGAGATGAACAGAATTCTAAAGAGAGAAGTTAGAGAAAGCTAAGGTTCTTAAGAAATTTGTGAGCAATAAGGTTTGAATAGCATGCAATATGTCCTTTAATAGACTTCGAAGAGTCGCATGGCTTAACCGTCACATTACATAAAAGTAGGACCCATTAATTAATGTTAGACGTCTTTTCTCAAATATGGTCATCATTAATTTAAGGGTATATCAGTCTTTCTCTTTTAACTTGAAAGACATGTGTCTTTATGTTATTTGAAATTGACTGTTTTAATGTTTGAGTAGGAGAGTTAGATGACACCGCATAGAGGACAGTTGTCCTTAATAAGTTTTAAAGATGAAGCGTCTAATAGCACATGTAGTTAGACGTTTTTTTACTTCTACAATTTATATGATCTAAGCATCTATTAGACGCATGAGTCTATTAGACGCAGGCGTCTAATCACGTGTCTTATAGATCTCTAAACATCTATTAGACGTCGACATCTAATTACGCATGAACAACACGTATTAGAGGTGTGTTTGGTTAGATGTGAGCGTTCAATTGCTCTTGTCTTATAAACGTCTAAACGTCTATTAGACGTCAACGTCTAACCGCGCAGGTTATCAACCAAGACACTTTATCTTAGAATCATAGAGTGTGTAAGTAAGAATACTTCGAAGTACTTGCTTTTTCTTTTAGACGACCTCCTCTAATTAACCGATTAAGGATTTAGTCTGCGTGCATCTTTATTTATACAATAAATTTCCCTCTTAATTTATGCATTTACAAAAAAGAATAAATGAATGTTTTGAGGTCCTTAAGACCAAAAATATTTTTAAGGCAGAAAACACTTAGTCCTTAGGAGTGGCGAATGCCACTGTTGATCTTCTAGAGCATGTCCTCGGAAGAGTATGCTCCAAGCTTCCTTTCTACAGCTTTCTTGTATCACCTACATAAAGAAATATTTACAATTTTTATACCCACATTAACTTGGGTCCTCGATCAATCAGTCCCTTAGGTATCCATATTTGAGTTATCTTTATGGATTTCCCATTTAGTGTTGTAATAAATGTGTATGATTTAGACTTAGTAGACGTCTTCTTGTTAGTCACTGATCCTTTAGCCTTATAGGATTATTTTGTTTTAAAACTCCTTGACTTCTTATCCGGTTTTAGATTGCTAGACTTGCTGGTTGCTTCTAACTTAATTTCCAGTCAGCTAACAGTTGGCGGAACATAAGTTATTTCATCCTTCAAAGCTAACTCCTCATGTATTGGATCAGTATCAGTTAAACTCCTTTTGACAAAAATTATTGGCTTAAACTTGTCAGTTGCTGAGTTTAACTTTTTAAAGGACTGGTTTGGGTCTTTGCTATCAAATCCTAAACTGGATTTGGATCCATCAGGTTTCAACAGACTAATCTGATATTTGACAACTTCTTCAGACCTTGTCCAAGAACTAACAATATAGTTCAACCGTTTGTTTTCAAAAGATAGAGTTTGTATATGATCTTTGAGCATCTCATTCTTAAATGAGATCTTGAACTTCATACATAGATTTTATTTTATTTTGGGACTCTGATAGCTTTTTGTACTCTACATTTAGTGTAGATACCAGTTCTTCCCTTGAAAATTTATCAGAAGAGAAGTAAAATACCTCAGATTCCTGAGCTTCTTCTTCTTCTCTTGCCATGAAACAAGCAACCTCTTCATCATTACTGTCACTGGATGATGAGTCAGAATCCCTATAGTTCCATTTATTCTTCTCGTCGCCTACCAAAAAAGCCTTCAGCTCCTTTCGTCGTCCTTCTTCTTCTCATCACGCTTCGGCTTCCGACATTCCGATTTGTAATGACCTAAAATACCACAGTTAAAATACTTAACATTAGCTTTAGATTTCTTATCGTCATTGGTATTTGAGGAGCTTGAGTTAGAGTTGCTCTTTTTCATGAATTTGCCAAACTTCTTCACGAAGAGAGACATAACATCGCTACTGAGCTGTTGGACAGTTGTCTTCACATCAGGGGAAACTGGTGGCTCTTCTGCAATTACTAGGGTTGTGGTAATGATGGTGGATGAGGGTTGATCTTCTTTAATCCTTGAGTTCAACTCGAACTCATAGGCCTTGAGATCAACAAACAGATCGAAGAGCCCGATCTTGTTGAGGTTGGATTCCCTCATTTCCATCGTATTTATGTCCCTTTACCTTGGTAAAGCTCACATGACCTTGATAGAAATCTTCCTGTTGCTGTAGGTCTTTCCAAGAATGGATAGAGTGGAGATAACCTTGTTGAACCTTGCGTCAAACTCAGTCATTGTTTCTCTAAGACGCATTTTGAAGTTGTCAAACTACTGAGTGACAACCATAATTTTGTTTTTTTTTGTCTGCTCATTTCCCTCACATAATTGCGTGAGTCTGTCCCAAATCTCCTTGGCAGTTTCACACTCGATGATATAGTTGAACATGTTGTCGTCAAGAGATCTGTACAGAACGTCCAATGCCATGTTGTTGAGGTTATTCCTCCTTTTATCTTCGTTGTTCCATTCGGATTTGTCCTTTTCGATTTTTATAGGACCATCTGTGATAACACTCCACATGTCATCATGAAGAGAGGAAAGATGAGCAAAGATTCTCTTCTTTCACACAATATAGTTTTCTTTTGAAAACGTAGGAATTGCAGTGACACTAGCATCTTTGGACATGGTTGACATTGTTGGTAATAGCTTGAGAATAAAAACAGGACTCTGATACCAATTGATAGGATCGGTGTAATCAATAGAGACGTGGGTCTAAATATTGATGAGAACTTCTGGAAAACGGTTTGATAGAAATCCTGTTAGGGATTAGTATCACTTTTTATTCTTAACAAACCCTTGCAAACTCTTGAAGCCATTCAAGTGCGGAACTGTTTGCTCAAGTTTTAAGCTATGAACTAACAAGTTCATAATGTAAAGAAAGACATAATGTAAATGACACAACAAGTTTTTTATGGATGTTCGGAGCAAACTCTCCTACGTCACCCCTTCTACAGTTTACTAGCTAGCTAATTGTTGAACAGAACAGACTCTGTTCAACTTACAATATGATTAAGAGTATTTCTCAGCTAGACATATTTTGATTCTCTCTTGAACTTGAAGATGTATAAATTAGTAAATGCAAGAGTATGAGATTGATAGCAGGTAAGACTGATAAGCTCGTTTTAAGGCATGTACAAACTTGTTAAAACTTGTACCTCGACCGTTGTCCTTGAGGACATGTGGCAAGCGCCCATTGGAAAGTCAACGGTCGAATATAGAGTCAGGACACCAACGGTCAAATCTTCTAGATGGACATGTGGAAAGCGCCCATTGGAAAGCCTCCATAGTACAAGAATACAACAGGCCCTGTGCACAAGGATCGTGGTCGTACCGAACTGGTAGTGCGCCGAATATTCTTCTAGAACTGTCCTTTACTGAACAAATAGTGGGAGGAATATTCGCGTACGTGGCGTTCATTCATTGGATACATATAGTTGGTGTACCGATCTGCATATAGTGGAGCAGGAGTAGCGTATAGCTAGTTGATCGTGGGTAGATGTATGCTAACTTCAACAACTACTGAAGTGAGGCATTAAACATGCTCCATTAGAATGCCAAGTCTAATGAGAGTTAGACGTCAACGTCTAATAGTAAGATCCATTAGACTACCAAGTCTAATAGAGTTAGACTACACGTCTAACTACGTCTATTATACTTCCCGTCTAACTACGTATCTGTTAGACTGCACGTCTAACTATGTATCTGTTAGACTGGACGTCTAACTACGTATATGTTAGACTGCACGTCTAACTACGCATCTGTTAGACTGCACGTCTAACTACGCATCTGTTAGACTGCACGTCTAACTACGCATCTATTAGACTGCACGTCTAACTACGCATCTGTTAGACTGCACGTCTAATTACGCATCTATTAGATTGCACGTCTAACTAGCAACACGTCTAATTAGCCTGTTTCAGTCCACATCTAATTTAGCATATTTTTTATTCACCTGCACAAAAATAATTAGACGACTTAGCTTCATTCTTAATCAAAGTTTTACTAATACATCATTAAAATAACGTTAGTCAAACTAATTTGACCCAACACACATTCATCTAGTATTAAACAATCTAATTATCATCAAACACATCCTTAAATTTAAACTTTAAACACATTCTTTCATCAAACAAAATCAAACATACACACATATATATATATATATATAAATACATATTTATATATATAATTTTTAATTTAATCAAACACAATCATATATATAAACTTATAAAATTAAACACAATCCCTCTACTTCAAAAATAACACACACTTGATTAGCTTAGTTAGGAGTTTAGATTAGAAAGTGAAACACCAATTAAATTAACAAATTTATGAAAAGCTTATTCCGAAATATTTCTTAACATCTTTAGGTATAGAAGCCAAATACCGAAAGTTAATGGTATATATCTCTCGGTATTACCACTTTATAATTTGTTAATTTGATTGGTGTTTCACTTTCTAATAACCTTCAACAATTAATTTAACACATTTGATATCTTTCGAACAATACACAATCTTAACACATCTTTACAATCAAACTTTATACACATCCTTATTATCATCAAACACAAACATACATATACACTTCCTTATATAATCAAACACAATCATATACACTTATAAAATTAAATACAATCCTTATTTGAAAAACTGAGTTATATGAAAAAACATCGCAATTACCCCATCCCAACATTTAGATTTATTTTTGTTTTTTTGAGAAGAGTCAAATCGAGGGTTATTTAAAAAACCTTCGCAATTACCCCATCCCAACACTTAGAATTATTTTCTGTTTTTTGGGAAAAGTCAAAACTGATGGTTATTTGAAAAACCTTCGCAACTACCCTCATCCCAACACTTAGAATTATTTTATATTTTTTTGGTAGAGTCAATACCGAGGATTTTTTGAAAAACCTTCTCAATTACCCCATCCTAACACTTAGAATTATTTTTTATTTTTTGGGGAGAGTCATAGCCGTGGGTTTTTTGAAAACCTTTCGGTGAAAACTCATATTACCGAAGGTTTTACACACCTCTAGGAATTTATTTTTAATAACGAAAGATTTCTTTTTGTCAGGATCTTTAGCAAAAGTTTTATAAAACTCTCGATAAATTCTATCGGTAATGTCCCTTTTTCACTAGTGGTCATAGACCATTTGCTAGGAAAGGAATAGGGCTAGCCCTCTTTTAGACATTAATTAATGATATTTACAAGATCAAATAGAGTTGTAAACTTAAAACACAAGTGTAACAATCTAATCAAACTTTAAATTATCAACTATTTAGGAGTAATGACTGTCCATTTTGGACGGGCGTGTGAGACATAACGTTGATGGCTCTTTCTGACACATAACAAAGCACCAAACCCTCTAACATAAAAATCGCTAAATTTATTTCCTTGGTTTCTTTAAGTAGTAAATTTAGGTGGAAACTCTTGAAGTCAATTAAGTCAATCTATTCAAAAACATGTTTGAATTAAAAACTTGTACGAGCCAATTTTAATGGCTTATGTTAATAGATCTTTCTAGTTTTAGTTCCTCATCTCACTTGGGACGAGACAACTCCTAAGAAAGTGATTTTATCGTCTATTATTACGATATTCTTGAGGAAGGTAAGCCAAGGAGTTCTTTAACATAACCTCAGTAAACATGAAAAAAAATATTTTCTTTTTCTTTTTAAAGAGTACACGGGTCATACATACCATTCAAAATATCTTATCACATTCCCCTAAGATAGAATTTGAAAGGATATGTAATGCATGGGGTTCCTGATAACATCTAATGTGCAAACCACCCTTGAAGAATACGTATTCGAAAGAAACGAAAAGAGAAAGATTTTAGAAAAAGAATATCAAACCGTAAAAGACGCGTACATAGTCTCATCTAGCATACTTTGAATCGATCCAACATGTACATCATTAGTCCCAAAAACTCTAGTATCTGACTATTGTCTTTTTCACTTACCTACTTTTTTAGTCGTTTCACGTACATTCATGTCTTTGACCTCAGTATTTTGCTCTGAAATAGTCTATTTTCCCTTCCTATTCCAATTGATCTTGGTTAGTTGCATGTCTTTCATAGCATGGGCTTCTTGATCGGAGTCATATCAATATTCTACTCTTACTCTCTCCAGATTATCAATTGGAGGTTTAGATGGAAATAAATGGTTGGTATAAGAAGATGTGAAATAAGGGATTGGAAGGGTAAGAAAGGTGGAGGTTGCAAATTTCTCGATGAAGCTAGTTATCTTCTCAACGATGTCTCTTAGGTCATTTTTTTACCATCATTACATCCTCATTGATCATAGGCCTCGTCTCCCTTCGGCTCGTGGAAGGATTGTATGTTCCTCCGTTCGATATTATCTTAATGAAACAAATTATAGTGGGGTAACATAACGTTCATGTCGTGAAAGTTGATTCTATATCAATAGAAAAAGTGTGTTAAAGTTTGAAATCTGAAAAAAGTAATATGTATGTATGTATGTATGTATGTATGTATGTATGTATGTATGTATGTATGTATGTATGTATGTATGTATGTATGTATGTATGTATGTATGTATGTATGTATGTATGTATGTATGTATGTATGTATGTATGTATGTATGTATGTATGTATGTATGTATGTATGTATGTATGTATGTATGTATGTATGTATGTATGTATGTATGTATGTATGTATGTATGTATGTATGTATGTATGTATGTATGTATGTATGTATGTATGTATGTATGTATGTATGTATGTATGTATGTATGTATGTATGTATGTATGTATGTATGTATGTATGTATGTATGTATGTATGTATGTATGTATGTATGTATGTATGTATGTATGTATGTATGTATGTATGTATGTATGTATGTATGTATGTATGTATGTATGTATGTATGTATGTATGTATGTATGTATGTATGTATGTATGTATGTATGTATGTATGTATGTATGTATGTATGTATGTATGTATGTATGTATGTATGTATGTATGTATGTATGTATGTATGTATGTATGTATGTATGTATGTATGTATGTATGTATGTATGTATGTATGTATGTATGTATGTATGTATGTATGTATGTATGTATGTATGTATGTATGTATGTATGTATGTATGTATGTATGTATGTATGTATGTATGTATGTATGTATGTATGTATGTATGTATGTATGTATGTATGTATGTATGTATGTATGTATGTATGTATGTATGTATGTATGTATGTATGTATGTATGTATGTATGTATGTATGTATGTATGTATGTATGTATGTATGTATGTATGTATGTATGTATGTATGTATGTATGTATGTATGTATGTATGTATGTATGTATGTATGTATGTATGTATGTATGTATGTATGTATGTATGTATGTATGTATGTATGTATGTATGTATGTATGTATGTATGTATGTATGTATGTATGTATGTATGTATGTATGTATGTATGTATGTATGTATGTATGTATGTATGTATGTATGTATGTATGTATGTATGTATGTATGTATGTATGTATGTATGTATGTATGTATGTATGTATGTATGTATGTATGTATGTATGTATGTATGTATGTATGTATGTATGTATGTATGTATGTATGTATGTATGTATGTATGTATGTATGTATGTATGTATGTATGTATGTATGTATGTATGTATGTATGTATGTATGTATGTATGTATGTATGTATGTATGTATGTATGTATGTATGTATGTATGTATGTATGTATGTATGTATGTATGTATGTATGTATGTATGTATGTATGTATGTATGTATGTATGTATGTATGTATGTATGTATGTATGTATGTATGTATGTATGTATGTATGTATGTATGTATGTATGTATGTATGTATGTATGTATTAAAAACGAAATATATGTGTTCATTTTCTAATTCATAAAAAAAAAATTATAAAGGAGATTGATTTTTATTTATGTGGGGATAAAAGAAATCACATTCGCAAACCATGCACCACTAATTCTCACTTATAAAAAATAAAAATCGCTTAAAGGTTCTAAGAAACCAAATAAAATGAAAATTACATGAAGTCAAATACAAAATGAGAAATTTAATCTAGTTCTTCTTCCTTTATGTCTCCTAATCTTCCTGTCTCTTCTATTTAGCTCTCCAAGTTGTGATCGATATTTTATGTCGAATCGCTAGCTTAAAAGTTTTTTGGACATTCTTTATTTTTAAAAAATATTAGTTTTGAAAAGTTAAAAATGTGAGGGAAATTAATTTATGGTTTGAAATTTTAAGTTGATAAAAATGAGGTTTTATAGACAACATCATATCTTACTATTTATTCGAATCTAAAACAGATTGAGAGTTTTTTAATGGGAAGTAAGTCATAGACCTACTTTAAAAAAATTCAATTTTTAATTTCTTCACGACTATAGAGTCGCCACCTAAATTATAAAAAATTGGAAACTTAAGATAAATGAGTTTTGTGTTTGGTTACGTGAGGGAAAGAGTTTTTTAGACATTATTTCCCACAACACCCTAAGGTCGCTACTAATTAACTTTGGACATTTTTTAAATCAATTATGGTTTACAATATTTTAAAATATTTTATATGCTAATCTAGGATCACATAAGACACAACGTACATAAAAAATAAAGCTAACTAAACCAAATAAAAAGCCTACTCTAAACAAGATATATAAAATAAAAAAATTATATGCACAAGGATCGTGGTTAGCCTCCACGGTCCAAAATCAGATTTTTAGCCAAGGTGTGAACCCAACTCAGTTAGAATATATACCCTTGGACGAATAATGTGCAAAAGCATCGGTCCTTTGTTAGCAACAACGGTCCCAAGTGCAACAGACGACATCGGTCCTTAGTTATTTGTAACATCAGTCTCAGGTGCACCAGACAACAACCAACCTAAGTGCACAAAAGTTTTTATCCCTGGTCAACAACAACATCGGTCCTAGGTACAATAGACAACATCGGTCCCAAGTGCACAGACAGTAGCATCAGTCCCAAGTGTAGTAGATGGTATCGGTCCCAAGTACATTAGACAACATCGGTCCTTCGCAGATTGGGTGTAGAAAGCTTTGGTCCTCGATCCTCGGGTATAAAAAACATTGGGCCTCGGTCCTCAAGTTCATCAAGCCTTGGTCCTTGTTCCTTGGGTACAGAAAACATTAGTCTTCGAACTTGGTTGTGGAAGACATTGGTCCTCGGGTGTAGCAAGCCTTGGTTCACGGTTTTGTTCCTCAGTTAGGGGTTAACATTGGGTCTAGTTTAGGATTTGATAGCAATGTCCCAGACCAGTCCTATAAAAAGTTAAACTTAGAAACAGACAAGCTTAAGGCTATAAGCTTTGTCAAAGGGAGCTTAAATGAGAATGGAACTGATCCAAGTTGCGATGAGTTAACCTTAAAGGATGAGATTACTTATGTTCCGTCAACTGTTAGCTGGCTGAAACTTAAGATGGAAGCAGCCAGCAAGTCTGGCATATTAAAACCTGACAGGAAGTCAAGGAGTTTTAGACAAAAACCATCCTCTAAGGTTAATAGTTCAGCTGCTAGAAGGAAGACGTATGCTAAGCCTAAATCATACGCACCGATCACGATGCAACATAGAAAATCCATAAAAATAATCAAAGTATGGATTCCCAATGGACTAATAAGCCATGGACCCAAAGAAAAATGGGTACCAGATTTGTTATTGTCTTTGAATGCAGGTAAAATAGGAAAGCAACTTGGAAGAGTCAAATGACATCTGAATAGTCGACTGCTCGGACATAGCATATGACATTCAACAGCCTGAAGTGGCTGAAATCTTCCCGAGTCTAAGTTTTTTACCTTAGATATATTTTTAGGATTGTTAGATTACGATAATGCCTAGATTATTTTTAAATCATGAATTCACCTTGTTTTGATAATTTTGTTTAAATAATTAAAAAGGGAGAAATTGTTGGGCTAAGATTTTTAATGTTTAAACTGGTTTTGATATTTAGTTTAAATAATCAAAAGAGATAAATTGTTGGGTTAAAAATTTTAATGTTTAAACTGGTTTTGATAATTTAGCTTAAATAATCAAAAAAATGAGAAATTGTTTGATTTGATGATTGATGAAATGGTTATTGATAATAAATGGATAAAACTAAGTTCAATAATTGTTAGTCATATCAAATATATAAATACATATTTAGATATCAACATAGTCTGTGGTGTAGTGGTAAGTACACTTGCTTGTTATGTGGGTGACCTGGGTTCAAATCTCACCAGATGCATTCTTAATAATTGGATTTTTTTTAATTTGCAGGCACATCTCAAAGTCAACGCATGTGGTTAGACGGGGGCGTCTAATGTGTAGTTAGACGGGAGTGTCTAGGTAGATAGACGTCTAAGATCTAAGATGAGATGAACGGTCAAGATGTAATAGACTGTTAGATGGGGTCTAATAGACTGTTAGATGGGGTCGTCTAATAGATTGTCAGTTTGATAGACGTTTGAAGGCAGATGAGCTTCCAAACAGCTGGTAGTAGTGTCCTTTAGGCGGCTGGCAGCATAGCTCAACAAATGAACAACTGGCATGTACACCATAATTCAAATTGCATGTACTGCACTATACTACCATGATCTCAAGAATCTTTTCCTGATGTACGGCTGGCAGCAGAGCTCAACAAATAAACAACTGGCACATACACCATAATTCAAATTGCATGTACTGCACTGTACTACCATGATCTCAAGAATATTTTCCTGATGTACTACCTAGTACCTCATGAATAGTACATCCAACATAAAGAGGACATGTGTCCAAAAGAAGGATTTGACCGTTGAAGCTTTTCAAGAATAAATTACTGCTTAAAGACAATGGACAAATTGTTGGCTGAATATATAAGTTAGAAGCTGAAGCTCTCTCTTCAAGATTGAATTACCATATTTCTACAAGTTTGATTTCTTGAATCAATTTACTTTCTCTCTAGATATTGTATTCTTAAATGTATTTTGTAAATCACTACGTGAAGTTGAGAGATAAGTTATTGGACTATTTGATAGTCATTAACAGTGTGTTGTAAGTTGAACAAATGTTGTTTTGTTCAATAGAGAGTTAGCTAGATCAGTGAGTTATATTCGTCTCAAAGTATCTAGTGATATCCTTCCGGTTGTTGGAAGAAGGGGTGACGTAGAAGAGTTTGCTCTGAACATCCATAAACAACTCGTTGTGTTCTTTACTTTCTTCCATTCATTTTTCATTGGTTCAAAGCTTCAAATCCGACGAAAATTTCCGCACTTGAATCTGTTTCAAGAGTTCGAAGGATTTGCGAAGAATAGAAACAGATTTTAACTTGTAACAGAGTTAAAATCGAACTGAAGTATATAAGATGTTATCAATAGTCAGACCCCCGCTTCTATTGATTACACTGATCCTTTGAAAACCTATTGGATCTAAATCCGGTTTAGGATTTAATAGCAATGACCCAAACCAGTCCTGCAAAAAATTAAACTCAGTAACTGACAAGCTTAAGGCAATAAGTTTTGTCAAAGTGAGTCTAACTGATATTGAAATTGATCCAATCCATGAGGAACTAGCTTTGAAGAATGAAATAACTTATGTTTCGCCGACTATTAGTTGGCTGAAAATTAAATTAGATGCTGCCAGCAAGTCTGGCAATCTAAAACTTGACAAGAAGTCTAGGATTTTTAAAAGAAAAAATCATCTTCAAAAACTAAGGGATCAGTGTCTAGCAGGAAGTCGTCTGCCATGTCAAAATCATACGCATTAATCACAACACAACATGGGAAATCCATCAAAATAACTCAAATATGGATTCCTAAGGGACTGATTGACCAAGGACCCAAGTGAATGTGGGTACCAAACGATTGTAAATATTATTTTGTATAGGTACATGTGAGTGATTGCCTGGAGGACTCTGTTTGGTATCTGGACAGCAGTTGTTCCAGACATAAGATAGGAAATAGACGACTTCTTACTGATATAGCAGATTATTCTGATCCTAAGATTACTTTTGGTGACAACAAGAAGGGTAAGACCATAGGTAAGGGTAAGATTATCCATGGTAATCTAACTATTAATGATGTCTTACTTGTTGACAATTTGTGTTATAACTTGATTACTATTAGTTAACTATGTGATAACAGTTTGTCAGTTGATTTTCAAACTCATGCATGCCTAGTTAAGGATCAACATGGAAATACTTTATTAACTGGAAGTAGAATAGTAAATTCTTATAAAATGAATTGGCAAAATAAAACATCTGACCATATGTGCATGATCGCCAAGAATGATCAGAAATGGTTATGGCATAAATGATTAAACCATCTAAATTTTAAAACCATCAACAACATCTGTTCGAATAACTTAGTGTTCGGTTTGCCTAAACTACAGTTTTCTAAGAACAAGGTCTGTCATGCTTGCCAGTTAGGCAAACAAGGCAGATCATCATTAAAAAGTAAAGGGAAATCTCAATCCATCTGTTGTCTAGAACAGTTACACATGGATCTATTTGGTCCAATTCCTGTAAAGAGCCTAAAAGTAATGAGATTTACCTTAATTGTCATTGATGTTTTTCACGATTTACATGGGTAGAATTTTTACAATCAAAGGATAAAATTGCTGAAAATTTGATTAAAATTTTTAGAAGAATTCAGAACTAGAAATCTTTAAGTATTACTTGCATTATAAGTGATCAAGGAACTGAGTTCACCAACAGACGCCTATCCTCTTAGCTCGAGGAGTCTGGTATTAGACACGAGTTGTCTAGTGCAAGAACTCCACAACAGAATGGCATTGTTGAGAGGAGAGTGAGGACACTGAAGGAAGCAGCGAGATCTATGCTTGCTGAATCAGATGTTCCTTAGAGATTCTGGGCAGAAGCCATAAACACAACTTGCTACACACAAAATCGGTCAATAATCAACAAACATTTTGATAAAACACCCTATGAACTGTTTTACGGAAGAATTTCTACAGTGCCTTACTTTAAGGTATTCGGGTGTAAATGTTTCATCCATAACAATGGGAAGGATTATCTGACAGCTTTTGATGTTAAAGCAGATGCTTTTGATGTTAAAGCAGATGTTGGACTCATGCTGGGATATTTCTTAGTAAATAAGGCTTACAGAGTATTTAACAACATAACTGAAACTATTGAGGAGTCCCTACATGTTGTTTTTGATGAATCTGTTGAAAGTAATTTTATTGATCCCATCGACCTTTCTAACATATTAGAAGCGATAAGTCTTGAGTCTGTGGGTGAGGATGAAGCTCTGGAGAAACGGATGTCATTGTCTGATCGTGTGGCTGATTCGGTTGAGAACCAACCAGACGTTCAAACTCCTGTTCAACAAGTTGTTGAGAGTTCGGACAGCGCGGAGCCATATGGTTAGATGACTAATCCTTTAAGACCCAACTTCAGATGGAACAAGAATCATCCACCATAATTTATTATCGGAAATCCTAACTCTCCTCGCAGGACAAGACGCCAATTGATGGATGAAATGGCCAATTATGTCTTTATTTCTCAAATTGAACCCAAGAAAATTGATGAAGTAGTGCTTGATCCTGATTGAATCAATGCTATGCAGGAGGAGTTAAACCAATTTGTGAGAAATAAAGTGTGGAATCTATCTCCAAGACCGACTAATCAATTAGTCATTGGAACAAGATGGGTCTTTAGAAACAAGCTTAGTGTGGAACAAGATGGGTCTTTAGAAACAAGCTTAGTGAATATGGCCTAGTTATTAGAATCAAAGCCCGATTAGTTGCTCAAGGATACAGACAAGAGGAAGGCATCGACTTTGATGAGTCTTTTGCACATGTAGCTAGACTTGAGGCAATTAGAATCTTCCTGGCATATGCATCATTTTTAAATGGTAAACTAAATGAAGATGTCTATGTTAAGCAACCACATGGTTTTATAGATCATACTTTACCAAATCATGTTTTTAAACTTGGCAAAGCTTTATATGGTTTCAAACAAGCTCCTAGAGCTTGGTATGATACTTTGACTAAATTTTTGTTTGATCATGATTTTGTTATTAGATTTGTTGATAAAACACTTTTTAGATTTACTAAAGATTCTCACATCTTGTTTGTTCAAGTATATGTTGATGACATTATATTTGGATCAACTAACCCCAAATTGTGTAAGAAATTTGTCAAGTTGATGCATGACAGATTTGAAATGAGCATGATTGGAGAATTAACCTTCTTCCTCGGCCTTCAAGTTCGTCAGCTGGAGAAAGGAACTTTCATCAATCAAGCCAAGTAGACCAAAGAGCTGTTAAAGAAGTTCGGGATGGAGAACTGCTCTGCTGCAGCTACTCCAATGAGCTCCTCCAGTAAGCTAGACAAAGATGATGGTGGACAGGGTGTTGACATCACTACCCTTAGAGGTCTTATCGGATCCCTACTTTATCTTAGTGTCAGTAGGCTAGACATTCAATTTGTTATTGGTGTCTGTGGAAGATTCAAGGCTAATCCAAAACTCTCTCACTTTACTATTGCTAAACTCATTCTGAAATATTTGAAGGGAACTCAAAATGTGGGACTGTGGTATTCGAAGGATTCTAGTTTCAATTAAACTAGCTTCTCAGATGCAGACTATGCAGGGTGCAAAATCGATAGGAAAAGTACGAGTGGAACCTGTCAGTTCCTTGGAGATCGTCTTATCTCATGGTTCAGCAAGAAGAAGACGTCGGTTGCTACGTCTAAAGCTGAAGTAGAGTACCTTGCTACAGGTAGCTGCTGTTCTCAACTTTTGTGGGTTCAACAACATCTAAGGGACTATGGGATTGAGGCAGAAGAATCTCCAATTTTCTGTGACAACACATGTGCTATATCCATCGCCTACAATCCAGTTCTGAACTCTCGGGCAAAGCACATCGAAATCAGACATAATTTCATTCGAGAGCATGTCAGTTAGAAGAAGATTTGCCTTGAATACATCCCAACAGATCAACAAACTACAGACATCTTCACGAAGCCTCTACCTGAGACTAAGTTTTCTCACTTTATAAATATTTTAGGACTTGTTGATCTTGACTGATTTTATTATATGCATGAACTGAGGGGGGAAATATTGTTCAAATGTAACTAGACAGACAAGAAGACAGAGGTCTCAATACGTCCAATTGATCAGTAATTTAAGAAGCATAACTACTTAGACGTAAGTCTACTGAAGCAGTTTTATCTTCATTTGGATTCATGTCTTGCTTAATTCCCTGCGCGGTTAGACGCCTACGTTTAATAAACGTTTAGACGTTTATAAGACAGGAGCAATTGGATGCTCACGTCTAAACTAAACACACGTGTTGCACGTGGTGTTTATGCGTAATTAGACGTTCAAAGTCTAATAGACTTTTGATCATCTATAAGAAAAACGTGATTAGACGTTGACGTCTAATAGACGTATACCCAAACTAGAAGTAAAGAATGTGGAAAGTAAATTAGACGTCTAACTACTTATGTAATTAGACTGTTCATCTTTTGGCTATTGGGACAGATGTCCACTGCCATCGTATTTGTCCATGTACATTTTCCCGCCAAACATAAAACAATCACTTATCAAATGGATTGAAGACAGATGTCTTTCAATGTTTAAAGAGTGACTAAAATTTCTGATGACTTTTCACTACACGTCTAACATTAATAGCACTTTTTCATGATTAATATAAAATGATAGCTATGTCTGTTGGGAATAGTTTTATTAAGTTTTTTACGGTTCATATAATCATCAAATTAACTGTCACATGCTAGATTTCCTGTTATTTAATAATCGGTCATACTCAAAGGATTGAGTATCTCATTTCTGAATCTCTGATTCTCTCTCTAAGAAATCCTCCCTAATGTCTTTGTTTTCTCCAAAATCTCTTCAACTAGACTTTAAGTTAGTCTCCATCTTGGTGATTCCAGAAATGGTTTTAATGTTTGAATCTCTAAAAGCTTCTAGGCTAAAGACATTTCTGCGTACCCACTGCATCTTTCACGAACAAGCAGTACGTGAATTCTTTGAAACTGTCAGATTTCATCATAACAAGTACATCCGTGCAACCATCCTTAGCAAAAGCGTCTGTTTTTCGGAGGAAACATTTTCCATGTTCTTCTGTCTTCCAACTGAAGGGATACATGAGTTCCCTCCTTCTTCTGATAAAATCTTGTCCGAGATGAAACTTGCCTTCTCAGATCGATCTTTCGAAATGCATTTCTTTCCGGTCACCTCTCACGGAAAGAGTAACTGTCTAAAGGTTGAGTATGCCCTACTCAACGACATAATCTCAAAATCCATTCTTGCTAAATATTTGTCCTACATCTACTACAATAATGTGTTGAAATAATGGTGGCCTTCATAAGAGGTGTAGCAATCAACTAGTCGAAATTCCTCTTCAATAATCTAGTAAAAATGATTTCCTCTTGTAAGAAGATCTATGGATACGATGCTCCTCTCAGTACATTCCTTTGTTGTCTCCTCTTTAAATCCGGTCACGGTATTCACTTCAATCCTTCCAAAGTCCTGAACAACCAAGAGGTTCTCGACTATGTTCTAAGGGTAGGCAGGCTCAGGTTGAAGAGAATAAATCGGGCTACCTACTTAGTTGAAAAGGAATATTAGGATTTCGTTTCCTAATGATGTTAAAAAGGGGGAAAGGGAAAAGATTAGCATCAGATTTAGGGGGAAGAAAAAAAATTAAGGAAATATTTTAATGTTTTTGAATATTGTTGATTTTGAATATTTTTGAAAAATATTTCTGCTGTTATGGATCAAGTTATCTTTTGCTATGAAATATGAACAGTCTGATCACAAGTTTATTTAAGTAAAAATTATTTTGACTAACGATATTTTGATAATGAACTTGTGTAAAACTTAAATAAGAATGAAACTAATTCGTCTAATTGTTTTTGTGCAGGTGCATCGAAACGTGCTAAGTTAGACTTAGCTTTAATCAGGTTCATTAGACGTGTTGGTTGTTAGACGTACGGCTAGTTAGACGTGCAGTCTAACAGATACATGGTTAGATGTGTAGTCTAATAGACACGTAGTTAAATGTGATGTCTAACGGACACGTAGTTAGACGTGCGGTCTTACAGATACGTGGTTAGACGTGCAGTCTAACAAACACGTAGTTAGACGTGCAATCTAACAGACATTTAGTTAAACGTGCAGTCTAACAGACACGTAGTTAGACGTGCAGTGTAATAGATACATAGTTAGACGTGTAGTCTAACTTATACGTGGTTAGACGTGTAGTCTAACTTATACTTGGTTAGACGTGCAGTCTAATAGACACGTAATTAGACGTGCAGTCTAACTGACACGTAGTTAGACGTGTAGTCTAATTTATACGTGGTTAGACATGCAGTCTAACAGACATGTAGTTAGACGTGCGGTCTAACAGATACGTGGTTAGACGTGCAGTCTAACTTATACATGGTAAGACGTGCAGTCTAATAGACACGTAGTTAGACGTGTATTCTAACAGATACATAGTTAGACGTGTAGTCTAACAGATACATAATTAGACGTGCAGTCTAACAGATACGTGGTTAGACGTGCAGTCTAACAGACACGTAGTTAGACGTGCAATCTAACAAATAAAAGTTAGATGTAGGGAGTCTAACTTCTTCAAACTAGTCTAACGGACGCGTAGTTAGACGTGCAATCTAACAGCCACATAGTTAGACGTGCAGTCTAACAGACACGTAGTTAGACGTGTAGTCTAATAGATACGTGGTTAGACGTGCAGTCTAACTTACACGTAGTTAGACATGCAGTCTAACAGACACGTAGTTAGACATGCAGTCTAACAGACACGTAGTTAGACGTGCAGTCTAACAAATACGTGGTTAGACATGCAGTTTAACTTATACGTAGTTAGATGTGCAGTCTAACTAATACGTAGTTAGACGTGCAGTCTAATAGACACGTGGTTAAATATGCAGTCTAACGGATACGTTATTAAACGTGTAGTCTAACTTATACGTAGTTAGACGTGCAGTCTAACAGACACGTATTAGACGTGCAGTCTAACAGATACGTAGTTAGACGTGTAGTCTAACAGACATGTAGTTAGACATGTAATCTAACAGATATGTGGTTAGACGTGCAGTGTAACAGACATGTAGTTAGATGTGCAGTCTAATAGATGAAAGTTAGAGGTAGGGAGTCTAACTTCTTCAGACTAGTCTGAAGGGAAACGTAGTTAGACGTTCCGTTCTTCAGACTAGTCTGAGTGATATCCTTCAATATACTGTAAGTTGAACAGAGTTTGTTCTATTCAACAGTTAGTTAGCTTTGAAATTGTATTTGATTCAAAGAAAAGTATAGTGAATCCTTTCAGTGGTTGGAAGAAGGGGTGACGTAGGATAGTTTGCTCCGAACATCCATAAACAATATGTTGTGTCTTTTTCATTCTGTCCTTCATTATTTCATTCGTTTTTAGATTAAAACTCAAGCAAACGTCTCCGCACTTGAATCGCTTCAAGATTTTGCAAAGGTTTATGAAGAATAGAAAGCGATATAAATCCCTAACAGGATTTCTATCAGACTGTTTTGCACGAAGTTGTCATCAATAGTTAGACTCCTATCTCTATAAGTGCCACCGATCCTTTCATGTTATATTATGATAGGTTGTCAAGTTAATTGTATTTGTCAAATGTTTGAGTTCTAGGGTATTTTATGTAGACATGTGATATTTGTGTTCATAATGAATGGGGTGATTGAGATTCCTCAAAGTTATATTATGGATCGATGGTAGAAAAATATGAAACGTGGTATCAAAACATCACTAACAGTTAATGATGATCATATTTTTGTTGAGGGAAGACATTGACACAAAACTCTCACTCCATTGATAAATGAAGTTCAACAACTTGGAGAAAAATATAAAGAATGTTGTTCTCTATTGGTTGAAGTTTTGAAAGACGTGAATGACAAACTAATTGCTATTAATCTTGAGCATTCAATGTCTGAAAATAATTGCAATTTATCGCTAATACCTCAAAATGATGAAAAGTTGAAAGAAGTGTTTACATTCGGTACAAAAATAATACACTCTTCATTAAAGGTACGAGCTCGATGACGTTCATCCACAGAGAGAAAACAATAGAGCCTTGAAAAAAGGTTTGATTTCTTAACAATAATATTACTTTTACCTAATATACTACTTCAAATCATTTATCTCACAATTAACTTATTTATACATAATATGAACATTTTTTGTGGTCAATATTGTGAAACATAATGGATAACCATATTTATCACATTTGTTTTTTTATTATTCTTTTATTATATTATGTATAATTTTATTATTATTTATTTAAAAATATTATTTTAATATCTTAAGAGATTATTTTTAATATTTGAATTATAATATTTAATGTAAAAAAATATTTTAAATTTTTGAGTTATTTTTATTGAAAAAAAAGTAGATGAGAGAAGGAGAAATAGTGAAAAAAATAAGATAAATTTCATTTATTAAATAATTAATAATTTAATAATTAGTAAAAAAAAAGTAAAATTAATTAAAAAAAAATAAATTAATTAGTATAATTTAATTGGTTGTTAAAAATAAAAAGAAAAGAGGATAAATTAATTAATTGAGAGAAATTAATTAATAAAAAAATAAATTAATTAATAGAAGAGCGAAAAATAATTAGTTAGAAGGATGAGAGAAAAAATAATTAATAAAAAAAAGAAGGGAGAAATTAATTAATGAGAAAGGAAAAAATATTTGATAATTAAAAAGAATATGCATCTTGGTTATATATATATATATATATATATATATATATATATATATATATATATATATATATATATATTATATATATATATAATATATATATATATATATATATATTATATATAATTAATATATATATATAATTAATATTATATATAATTAATATATATAATGAAAAACGAAGAGAATATAAGATAACACTTGAATTGATAGAAGAGAGATAGAACCCT